>NW_027419098.1:0-108670 GCF_009905375.1 Apium graveolens
TATATTCACCTTTTATCCCCTATACTAAGGGTATACGCAACTACTTGCTTATTTCTAGCATAGGTATTATGCAACTATAAGCATTGAAATCAACAGATAGATAACCAGATTACGAAACAGACATGCATATATACCATATCAGCATGCTCCAATATATCGCAAAATTTGCTAATAACAATCATGCACTATTACAAGATAATGCATATACATATATTTACATCACAACAACAGTATATCGGGTAGAAAACTTGCCTGAGCGA
This sequence comes from Apium graveolens, assembly GCF_009905375.1. NCBI lineage: Eukaryota > Viridiplantae > Streptophyta > Magnoliopsida > Apiales > Apiaceae > Apium > Apium graveolens. The sequence continues at coordinate 261 of NW_027419098.1, forward strand.
CTGGGGGTGATAAAAGGCTCGGGACGAGTCTGGTAACCTATAAACAACAAGTAAGTTGGAATTAAACCAAAGTCACTTGTAAATCTATACTCTAACTACCTTAGACTCTAACGCTCGCTTTGCGCTTACTGATTCTCTTAAGTCACTCGAGTACCCTCGGCTCCACCATTTTTTATAATTTAACCATTACAAGTTTTAAGGCGATTCCTTCGCGAGTGTCTTACCAACTGCTTAACACTCTTACCATAATTGTTTCATACACTAATTAACCCTTTTTGGTCTTTAACCTATGTTTCAAAGTAAGGCGAGGGGGAAAGTTTCGTTCGCGAAACGTCGTTACTTAAAACGGCCGTTTCTCCTAAACCGTACATCGGAATCAAACGAACTACATATCAAAACGAAGCTCGTAACATGAACTATCTAAACATGGCAATGGTCAAAATCTAGCAGGGAGTTCTCGGGTCCAAATGTTATGAACAAAAGCAGTCTAAAGTAAATCGGACATTACGACGGCTATGTTTACGCGATTACCAATGTTTAAACTACTCCAATTAACCACCAACCAACTCATAACCATCAATACAACAAAACTTCACCTAAACCATACCACATCAGTCCATAATCTCCAAGGTTTTCAACTCAAACAACCACAATCAAGACCTATGAACTATAATCAAGCTTCAATTACCAAAACACTTCCAAATCAAACCAAACTACTAATAATTACAATCCATGCTTCTCATTTCATAAAACCAACCATTAAACTTATTAACAAATAAAGTAAAGGCTAGGGTTTGAAGTTTATACCTTCCTTGGGAGGTGTTAAGTTGCTAGGAAGCCTTAGGGAGCCTCCTACAAGCTAGATCTTTCCAAAGAAATCAAGAACACAAAGTTAGGCTTTGAAGTTTCTAAAAGTCTGATTTAAAGAACTGTAAAAATGAGGGTCTTACCATGATTATTTGGACGAGACTTGTGAACAAGAGTTGTAGGCCATCTCAATACCTTTCCAATGAGCTATAGAACACAATATTTGAGTAAGAAATGAAGGAGATACAGCAGTTTTAGTGTGCTGGTCCTGTTTTGGCCGAGAGCAATGGAAATGGGGGAGGAAATGCTTTTGCTTTCTTGTGTTGGTGGAATAATGTGGTGGATAATGATGGGTTGTCTTGATATTTTGCTAGGTTAATAATAAACAAAGGAGCTAGTGGAAGATGATCTCACCATTTGCCATGTGTTGGTGATTTGTGGTGAGATGAGATCATCCCTAGTTAACTATATAATTAACTAGCCATTCCTTCCTAACTATCACTTGGTTTCTTGTTTGATCAACCATCCACTTGCCTTGCCACTTGCAAAGGTATTTACAAGAGTCGTTATTCATTTCTTTGTCCGGTTATCACTCAATCTCGTTGATCGTTTGGTTAAATACCTTAATGGTTTTATTGATAAAATCTTCTTGGTATTTTTAATACCTAAATTAATTCTCCTTTATAATCCTTGAATTTAAAATCCTTCATCTTAATATTAATTCCTTAAATCCCTTAATTTCTGGTGGAAATCTCGGGGAAAAATAAAAGTGCTCGTTTTCAAAATCCGACAGCTTTTACATACACTTATTTTCTTTATGGAATACTAATACGATCTTAGAATTTCCATAACAGTACTCCTATATATCGTGGTCTGATAATTTTTCTTAATCAGCATTGTCAGCAAAAGTTACTATTCATCCGGGTTTCAAAAATCTCCAAAAATTGGGGTTATTACAACGATCCCCGATATTTTTTCTCAAGTAAGGCCAGTGCTGCAGAGAATCAGAAAGTTGTGAGACTATTTCATTTTCACTTTTAACGTGAACAAAGACATATATATATATATATATTAATAATTTGAAGTAACACACAATCAGTCTATTAATCTTGTCACTAGTTCTCATGTCTACTACTTCTTAAAAAAGAGTATGCCCTTTGAGTAATTGTGTTCCACCACTATGAGAAACAACTACAGTAGCATTTAAAGTGAATAAAAACGTTGGTGGTCAAAACGTCCAAGTAGGAGAGAGCATGCCTATTAGTAGTTAACTGACGGCATAGCAAAAGTATTTTATATATCATAATGGTAATTCTCGTAATACGATTTATTACTAAAATAATCGATCTCCAAGAGGTAAGAGTTAATTATAGTTAAGTTAAGTAAGACACTAATATGTTTAATTGGATTTGGTTTAATAATATATAATGATTATCATGTCCAATATTACAGACTTAAATGGTCGTAAATTTTCGTATTATGTCATTGGGTTTTGGACGGACAAGAATGAGGATACTTTAACTTTTATCTGGGTATATATATATATCACTTTTAGGGATGTTTGGGTGGGGTTTTCAAATTCGGTAAATGGGAACGGGCTCTCGATTTCTTAACATGATATTTCAATTGCCTTTTGGACGGACATGGATGAGAATATGTTAACTTTTATCTGGGTAAATAAATTCCACTCCGGGTATTAATATTTTTTCCTGGACCTCTATATCGGGTTTCAAAAATCATTCATAACCTACTTTTCATTGGTCTTTAAATAATTTTTCCTCACTCGATCTCTCTTTTTCATTTCCTCTCACACCGTATTTATTCTACCTGATTCCCCCTATATCTTCCATCCCCTTTCGTTCTCTCGGTTCCCGTTTCTTCTTGTCTTTTTAAATCCGATCTCTCATTCTCTCTCACACACACACACTTATGTATATATATATATACATACATATAAATATATATATGGCTCCAAAGACACACATATGCCTCAATACTCACATTAATTTTAAATGTAATTCTTTATACAAAATTCTCATCATTTGTAGAAGTTATATGTATATATTTGTTTATTGTATTTATGTGTGTTTACATTTATTAAAATGTGGCAACTTAGGTGTTTAATTGAATGTCCAACCGAGTACAATGTAGCTAAATTGAACAAGTTACACTGAACCAGATACTTTATTGATATTTTAATTTGACTTAAATCATTTCAAACGTGTTTCCGTTGCTTATATTATGAATTTAGTGGGTAGGTCGAGTTGATACACCTTCATGAACTGTATTTGACATATTATAAAAAAGTGCAATCATTTAAGTTTGTAACATTGGACATGATAATCATTATATATCATGAAACCAAATCCAATTAAGTATATTAGCGTCTTACTTAACTAAATGTAATTAACTCTAACCTCTCGAAGATGGATTGTTTTAGTAATAAATCATTTTACGACGATCGCTATTATATAATATATAGAACACTTGTGCCTTTACAATTGTGAGTTGATTATTGACAGGATTGCTCTCTATTCCTTCAACTTTCCAGCCACCAACTTTCTCATTCCCTTTTAATGCTACTGTAGTTGTTTCTAATGTTGATAGAGCATAACTACTTATTGAAGGACATATTCTTTTTTTACGTAGTAGACATGAGAACTAAAATGATAAAATTTATAGGATGGTTGTGTGTTCTTTCATACCGGTTATAAATGACTTTGTTCACGTTAAAAGTAGAAAATAAAGAGTCTTAAAACTTTTTGATTCTTTGTTCAACACTGGACTTACTTTAGGGAAAATAACGGGGAACGTTATGTATATTTAAGCCACTCATAGGCTGTTCTTGATTGTCTGATAGCATAAGCGAGTGGGCCCGCCTTATTAATCATGGTCCCAAGGTATACCATCAAAATCATTAGCAAGTATTTATAGTTTTCCCTGAATTGATTTTGAATTATTGCACTAGTCAAATGCTGAAAGGAAACGACATAGACGCATGTCAGTTACGGTGAATATAGCTTACTTTTTGGTTCCAATAACGAGGAATAAGGTTTGTCCAGGGGGGCTGGGACAATAATTAGGATTATGGAACAAGTTCAAATAGAGGTCTACCTGGAGTCTCTACTTTAGAGTAGTAGGTAGTCGGCTAGAAGAATTTGTTGGGTTTTTTATTGTTTCTTTTTTGTACACTATCTAATGTTAGGAAGTCTTGCAGTTTTTTATTATCATCTTGCCGGAAAACTTCAATGTCATTAGAGTTTCACAAGGTGTAGACTTTTTTTAGAACTTGGTTAGTGTTTTGCGTCAAACTGTAGTTTGCATCAAGGGTTTATAAATAGTTTAAAAGAATTTTAGAGTTGGATTCATAAACTCTTTTGAATTATAAAATTTTAGAGTTTAAAATTCTTTTAAACTATTCATAAAATCTTGATGCAAATTACATTTTGATATAAGACGCTAACAAAGTTCCAAAAACAAAAGTCTGCACTTTGTGAAACTCTAACGACATTGGTATTTTCTCGAAAAAAGATTACAAAAAAATTATATCACTTTCTAAATTTATACATCTGCTAGTTTACACAAAAGAAATAATAGAACCCAATAAAAATTTCTAGCCAGCTATTTACTACTCTGAAGCAGAAACTCCAGATGGACTTCCATTTGAACTTGTTCCATTATCCCATTATATTATCCATCCACCACTGAACAAACCTTCCTCCTTGATACTAGAACCAAAAAGCGAGTAGTCTTTACCGTAACTAACATGCGTCTGTGTCGCTTCCTTCAAGTATTTGACTAATGCAATAATTCAAAATCAATTTAAGCGAAACTAAAAATAGTTTTTAATGATTTCGATGGCATACACTTGGGACCTTGGTCAACAAGGAGGGCCCAATCGCTTCTCCTCCTCAGACAATCAAGAACAACCTGTGAGTGGCTTGAATACGCATAACGATCCCCGATATTTTTTCTCAAGTAAGGCCAGTGCTGCAGAGAATCAGAAAGTTGTGAGACTATTTTATTTTCACTTTTAACGTGAACAAAGACATATATTTAAATATTAATATATGTATTATTAATATGAAGTAACACACAATCAGTCTATTAATCTTGTCACTAGTTCTCATGTCTACTACTTCTGAAAAAAGAGTATGCCCTTTGAGTAATTGTGTTCCACCACCATGAGAAACAACTACAGTAGCATTAAAAGTGAATAAAAATGTTAGTGGTCAAAACGTCCAAGTAGGAGAGAGCATGCCTATTAGTAGTTAACTCACGGCATAGCAAAAGTGTTTTATATATCATAATGGCAATTCTCGTAATACGATTTATTACTAAAATAATCGATCTCCAAGAGGTAAGAGTTAATTATAGTTAAGTTAAGTAAGACACTAATATGCTTAATTGGATTTGGTTTAATGATATATAATGATTATCATGTCCAATATTACACACTTAAATGACCGCAAATTTTCGTATTATGTCATTGGCTTTTGGACGGACAAGAATGAGGATACTTTAACTTTTATCTGGCTACATATATATATATCACTTTTAGGGGTGTTTGGGTGGGGGTTTCAATTTCGGTAAATGGGAACGGGCTCTCGATTTCTTAACATGATATTTCGATTGCCTTTTGGACGGACATGAATGGGAATATGTTAACTTTTATCTGGGTAAATAAATTCAACTCTGGGTATTAATATTTTTTCCTGGACCTCTATGTCGGGTTTCAAAAATCATTCATAACCTACTTTTCATTGGTCTTTCAATAATTTTTCCTCACCCGATCTCTCTTTTTCACTTCCTCTCACACCATATCCATTCTACCTGATCCCCCCCTCTATCTCCCATCCCCTTTCATTCTCTCTGTTCCCGTTTCTTCTTGTCTTTTTAAATCTGATCTCTCTTTCTCTCTCTCTCACACACACACTTAAATATATATATATATATATATATATGGCTCCAAAGACACACATATGCCTCAATACTTACATTACTTTTAAAGGTAATTCTTTATACAAAATTCTCATCATTTGTATAAGTTATATGTATATATATTTATTTAATTTTGTTAATTGTATTTATGTGTGTTTACATTTATCAAAATGTGGCAACTCATGTGTTTAATTGAATGTCCAACCGAGTACAATGTAGCTAAATTGAACAAGTTACATCGAACCAGATACTTTATTGATATTTTAATTTGACTTAAATCATTTCAAACGTGTTTCCGTTGCTTATATTATGAATTTAGTGGGTAGGTAGAGTTGATACACCTTCATGAACTGCATTTGACATATTATGAAAAACTGCAATCATTTAAGTTTGTAACATTGGACATGATAATCATTATATATCATGAAACCAAATCCAATTAAGTATATTAGTGTCTTACCTAACTAAATGTAATTAACTCTAACCTCTCGAAGATGGATTATTTTAGTAATAAATCATTTTACGACGATTGCTATTATATAATATATAAAACACTTGTGCCTTTGCAATTGTGAGTTGATTATTGACAGGATTGCTCTCTATTCCTTCAACTTTCCAGCCACCAAATTTCTCATTCCCTTTTAATGCTACTGTAGTTGTTTCTAATGTTGATAGAGCATAACTACTTATTGAAGGGCACATGCTTTTTTTCGTAGTAGACATGAAAACTAAACTGACAAAATTAATAGGATGGTTGTGTGTTCTTTCATACCGGTTATAAATGATTTTGTTCACGTTAAAAGTAGAAAATAAAGAGTCTTAAAACTTTTTAATTCTTTGTTCAACACTGGACTTACTTGAGGGAAAATAACGGGGAGCGTTATGTATATTTAAGCCAATCATAGGCTGTTCTTGATTGTCTGAGGAGCATAAGCAAGTGGGCCCGCCTTATTGATCATAGTCCCAAGGTATACCATCAAAATCATTAGAAAGTATTTATAGTTTTCCCTGAATTGATTTTTAATTATTGCACTACTCAAATGCTGAAAGAAAACGACACAGACGCATGTCAGTTACGGTGAATATAGCTTACTTTTTGGTTCCAATAGCAAGGAATAAGGTTTGTCCCATGGGGCTGGGACAATAATTAGGATAATGGAACAAGTTCAAATAGAGGTCTACCTGGAGTCTCTACTTTATAGTAGTAGGTAGCCGGGTAGAAGAATTTGTTGGATTTTTTATTGTTTCTTTTATGTACACTAGCTAATGTTAGGAAGTCCTGCAGTTTTTTTATTATCATCTTGCCGGAAAACTTCAATGTCATTAGAGTTTCCCAAGGTGTAGACTTTTTTTAGAACTTGGTAAGTGTTTTGCGTCAAACTGTAGTTTGCATCAAGAGTTTATAAATAGTTTAAAAGAATTTTAGAGTTGGATTCATAAACTCTTTTGAATTATAAAATTCTAGAGTTCAAAATTCTTTTAAACTATTCATAAACTCTTGATGAAAATTACATTTTGATATAAGACGCTTACAAAGTTCCAAAAACAAAAGTCTGCACTTTGTGAAACTCTAACGACATTGGTATTTTCTGGAAAGAAGATTACAAAAAAATTACATCACTTTCTAAATTTATACATCTGCTAGTTTACACAAAAGAAATAATAGAATCCAATAAAAATTTCTAGCCAGCTATTTACTACTCTGAAGCAGAAACTCTAGATGGACTTCCATTTGAACTTGTTCCATCATCCCATTATATTATCCCATCCCCCATTGAATAAACCTTCCTCCTTGATACTAGAACCAAAAAGCGAGTAGTCTTTACCGTAACTAACATGCATCTGTGTCGCTTCCTTCCTGTATTTGACTAATGCAATAATTCAAAATCAATTTAAGCAAAACTAAAAATAGTTGCTAATGATTTCGATGGCATACACTTGGGACCTTGGTCAACAAGGAGGTCCCAATCGCTTCTCCTCCTCAGACAATCAAAAACAGTCTGTGAGCGGCTTGAATACGCATAACGATCCCCGATATTTTTTCTCAAGTAAGGCCAGTGCTGTAGAGAATCAGAAAGTTATGAGACTATTTCATTTTCACTTTTAACGCGAACAAAGACATATATATAAATATAAATATATGTATTAATAATATGAAGTAACACACAATTAGTCTATTAATCTTGTCACTAGTTCTCATGTCTAGTACTTCTGAAAAAAGAGTATGCCCTTTGAGTTATTGTGTTCCACCACCATGAGAAACAACTACAGTAGCATTAAAAGTGAATAAAAACGTTGGTGGTCAAAACATCCAAGTAGGAGAGAGCATGCCTATTAGTAGTTAACTCACGACATAACAAAAGTGTTTTATATATCATAATGGCAATTCTCGTAATATGATTTGTTACTAAAATAATCGATCTCCAAGAGGTAAGAGTTAATTATAGTTAAGTTAAGTAAGACACTAATATGCTTAATTGGATTTGGTTTAATGATATATAATGATTACCATGTCCAATATTACAAACTTAAATGACCGCAAATTTTCGTATTATGTCATTGGCTTTTGGACGGACAAGAATGAGGATACTTTAACTTTTATCTGGGTATATATATATATATCACTTTTAGGGGTGTTTGGGTGGGGGTTTCAAATTCGGTAAATGGGAACGGGCTCTCGATTTCTTAACATGATATTTCGATTGCCTTTTGGACGAACATGAATGAGAATATGTTGACTTTTATCTGTGTAAATAAATTCGACTCTGGGTATTAATATTTTTTCCTGTAACTCTATGTCGGGTTTCAAAAATCATTCATAACCTACTTTTCATTGGTCTTTCAATAATTTTTCCTCACTCGATCTCTCTTTTTCACTTCCTCTCACACCATATCCATTCTACCTGATCCCCCCCTCTATCTCCCATCCTCTTTCGTTCTCTCTGTTCCTGTTTCTTCTTGTCTTTTTAAATCCGATCTCTCTCTCTCTCTCACACACACAGACACACTTACATATATATATATAATGATTGTCATATATATATATATATATAACTTTTAGGGGTGTTTGGGTGGGGGTTTCAAATTTGGTAAATGAGAACGGGCTCTCGATTTCTTAACATGATATTTCGATTGCCTTTTGGACGGTCAGGAATGAGAATTTGTTACCTTTTATCTGGGTAAATAAATTCGACTTTGGGTATTATTATTTTTTCTTGGACCTCTATGTCGGGTTTCAAAAATCATTCATAACCTACTTTTCATAAAAAAATCTTGTAACACTCTCAAGGAGTAGCTAAGATCTTTATCAACAAAGAGCCTAGAATTTTTTTGCAAAACATTCTTAATTTTAATATAAAATAAAGTGAGTTTTAAAGATTTGTGTTCTTTATTTTCTGCAAGTTTAATTTTTGCATGAACACATTATTCCTACAAGATTAAATTTACTTTGTTCAACCATAAAAGATTCAAGAAAAGCTCAAAAACAGTAAAACACATTCATCCCCCCTCCTCTGTGTGTTATTCATTTCCTAACAAGTGGTATCAGAGCAAAATCTAAAAGTAAACAGATTCAAGATCTTGGAAGAATGAATACATAGAAAATCAGTAGCAACAAAATTCCTACATTTGACAAAGCTAAATACACTCTTTGGAAAAAGAAAATGTTGCTGTTTATCAGGATGACCAATCCACTCTACATTCAAATCCTCAAAAATGGGCCCTTCACTCCTATGGTTAGAGTTGAGGAATCTACAGATGGAGACATGTTTATCCCAGCTCATTATGCTCCATAAGACCCTTCTGAGTATACTGAGCCTGAAAAAGAGAAAGTTTCCCTGGATAGTGGCTTGCAATTAATATTGATTGAGTCACTTGACAATGTAATGTACAATAACATTGTCAACTGTGACACTGCCAAGCAAATATGGGAAAAGATTGAGATACTCTGTGAGGGAACTGAGGAAGTTAAATCAAATCAGAGGAGGATACTGATTTCACAGTATGAAGGTTTCATGGCTAAGCCAAAGGAAAGTATTACTGAAGTGTTTGAAAGGTTTAACAAGCTGATAAATGACTTGCAACTTCATGATAAATATTATGAAGTTGAAGAAGTGAACTTAAAGTTCTTGCTTACTCTCCATGATGATTTGGAACAAAAAATCTCAGCAATCAGGGAAGAGAGAGACTTGAGTAGAATAACACTGGAAGTTTTATATGAAATTCTTAAAACATATGAACTTGAAATGATTCAGAGAAAGTCATTGAGATCTGGCCAAGGAAATGTTGTAGATGGATCAAGTGCTTTAATTGTCAATGAAAGCCAAATATCTACTGATGAGCCAAGATCTCAAACTCCAGTTGCCTCAACAAGTGAGCAAAGAACAAATGATTCACAGGAACAAGTCATTCTGGAATTGGAAGAAGATGAGTTCTACACTCTTGATGAACTGGATGAGCTAGATCTGTCAATGGCTTATTTGGCTAGAAAATTCTCTAACATTAGAGTAAAGAAGCCAAGAGTTTTCAAGGGTAAAGGACAGTCTTTCAACAAAGACAACAACTGGAAAGGAAAAGGGAAGTACACCTCTGATAACAAGAATGGTTACAAAACTAGATATGTTAACAGATCTAAGATAAGGTGCTACAACTGTGATGAGTTGGGCCATTTTGCTACTGAATGCTGGAAACCCAAGAAAGCAAAGAAGGATAAAGATTATCTTAAATCAGAAGCAAAGTTTGAAGCTCTTCTGAAGAAACAATAAAGCAAAGCTTATATTGCAGAGGGTAAAAGTTGGGATGACTCTGAAAATGATGAAGATGAAGAATTTGGAAATTATGCACTCATGGCCTTGGAGCAAGGAGAATCATCATCGTCTAAATCACATGTACCAACTCTTACCACAATTGATTTAAATGTGAATCAATAAAAGGAAACTGTAGAGAAGATGAGCACAGAAATGTTTCACATCCACACAAGCATGGTTGTTGCTAATGAAGAAGTTAGCAGATTAACAAAGATGAATGAAAAGCTTGAAAGTGAGAAGCAAGAAACTGAATTGTTGTTGGTGGAGCTTGAAGCTTTAAAATAAGAAAATGCATATCTAAAGAACAAGCTCAAGTGTGCAAGTGAAATTGAAGCAGTGCTAAGGGAGAAGCTGGAAAAGAATAAAGTGAAGTTGAAATCTTTCAGAAATGCATCTGAACTGGTTGGACGGTACCATGAGAAAAACAAGCCATGCGTAAACATTACTATTGGCCTTGACTATAATGCTTTGAATGATAAAAAGAAGACTGTAGGTGACAAAGGGAAAACAAAGAAAACTGAAAATGCTCCAACCTTTTTTAAAGAGGTTGATGCACCTATATTCAAAGCATGTGAAGTCAACTTCAGTGAAGAAAAATTGATTATCAAGCAAGAAATTGCTGATCAGGACAAAGAGAAGAAAACTGCAGAATCAACTCAGTCTTCCAATACTGAAGAGAAGCTCATGGACAAACAAAGTCCCAAGACACCTGTTAAAGAAACCAAAACTGAAGATTCAAGAAAGAAAAAGAAAAATAGAAATGGGAAATAGGGATAAACAAAAGCAACAATTTTACTTATGTTGCAGATGCTCCAAGAAAGAAATGTGAAAAATGTGGCTCTATGAATCACCTAACTCACCTTTGTAAAAATGCAGTTAACAAGCCAACTGAAGGAGCCTGTAAATACAAAGAAGCAAATACAAATGATCCCTATTCTTTCTGTGACAAGTTTTGACTGCATTCCTTGCAACTTGAAAGCAATGAAAAATTGTCACAAACTGAGAGTAGACCTCAAAGAAACAGGAATTGGGTCTACATCAGAAAGGGAAAATGCTCAACAATCAATGAACTCTATTTTATCTGAAACTACTCATTCTACTTCTGCTAAATCAGTTAACAAGAAGAAAGTAGCCAACACTGCTTGGGTTGCTAAACACACTTAAAACTCATTGTGTGCAGGGCAAAATGAAGAAAGTCATCTGGATCATAGATAATGGATGTTCCAGGCATATGACAGGTGATAAAGCCCTGTTATCACAGTTTGAGGAGAAAGCTGGCCCTTTGGTGACCTTTGTAGACAATAGCAAAGGATTCACAATGGGATATGGCAAGATTATTTCTGAAAATATTGTCATTGATGATGTAGCACTGGTAGCTGGTCTTGAAGTAAATCTTCTCAGTGTTAGCCAATTTGCAGATAAAGGCTTTGAAGTTTTATTCAACAAAGAAGAATGCACTTTTATCAGCAACAAAACTGGTGAAATTGCTCTGAAAGGAGCAAGAAAAGGAAGCTTGTTTGTTACAGATTTTGACTCAACAAATAAGGATGGTGTTTATTGCTTCAACACCAAGGCATCAGAAGAACAAAGCAAACTTTGGCATAAAAAGCTGTCTCACTTGAATTTCAAGGCAATTAACACCTTGGTCAAAAAGGAGTTAGTAAGAGACATGCCCAAACTGGAATTTGCTCAAGTTGAAGTTTGTGAAGCTTGTCAGAAAGAAAAAAAATGAAAAGATCAAGTCACAAGTCAAAAACTGTGAATTCTATAAGTGCACCATTGCAGCTCATTCACATGGACTTGTTTGGGCCAGTAAATGTCTTATCTATTTCAAGGAACAAATATGCACTTGTGATGGTGGATGATTTCTCAAGATACAGTAGAGTTCATGTACTCTAAAGATGAAAATCCATACATCATAATTGAGCACATCAAGAAGATAGAAAAACAGGCTGAAGACTACAACTGTGTAAAAAGATTGAGAAGTGATAATGGAACGGAATTCAGAAATGCTACATTGAGTGAATTCTGCAAAAGTAAAGGCCTTGTTCAAGAATTCTCAGCTGCTAGAACATCTCAACAAAATGGAGTAGTTGAAAGGAAGAACAAAACATTAGTTGAAGCTGCTAGAACAATGCTGCAAGATGCCAAGTTGCCAACAAGTTTCTGGGAAGAGGCTGTTAACCCTACATGTCATACTCAGAACAGATATCTCATCAACAAGGCACATGGAAAATCACCTTACTCAATCATGTCTAAAAGAAATCCTACTATAAAGCATCTTCATGTATTTGGAAGCAAGTGTTACATTTTGAAAGACAACTCTGAATATGTGGGAAAATTTGACTCAAAAATCTTTGAAGCAATTTTTATGGGATATTCACCGGAAAGAACAACCTACAAAATTTATGTGATTGATCAAAAGAAGATTATGGAAAGCACATATTTGACTTTTGATGATGACAAGTGTCCAGGCTTGGAATGCCTTGATGATAATGAAGCTGAAGCCCTTGCTTTTGAAAACCTCAACATTGATAGTGATTCAGATGGGGAAAATGAAGTTGATGCACAACAGATGATAAATGAAGAGACTACTCAACTGGAAAATCATGGAAGTGGAAGCTCATCTCAAACACCTGAATTTGATAGCACAAACTCAGGGGGAGAAATAGAAGAAGGATCTAGCAGTCATACCAACAATGAAGAAAATGATGAAGGCACAAGTCAACAAACTTATACAAGGAAATGGGATAGAAGTCACACCAGAGAAGCAATTATTGGTGATCCTACTGCTAGTGTGAGGACTAGAAGTGCAACTGCAAATGAGTTCCTACATGCATGTTTTCTGTTTCAAGTAGAGTCTAAGAAAATTGATGAAGCTTTACTGGATCCTGATTGGATATCTATCATGCAAGAAGAGCTGAATCAGTTTGAAAGAAACAAAGTTTGGGAATTGGTTCCTGCACAAAAGAATAGAAGCATAATTGGAACAAAATGGGTGTTCAGGAACAAGATGGATGAAAATGGTATAGTTACCAGAAACAAAGCAAGGTTGGTTGTAAAAGGCTACTCATAAGAAGAAAGGATTGATTATGATGAAACTTTTGCTCTAGTTGTAAGACTTGAAGTAATAAGAATTTTTCTAGCATTTTCTGCACATTCAAATTTTAAAATGTATCAAATGAATGTCAAGAGTGCCTTCCTGTATGGTGAGCTAGAAGAAGAAGTTTATGTGCAACAGCCACCTGGCTTTGAAGATCCAGAATTTCCAAATTTTGTGTACAAGTTACTCAAGGCTCTATATGGACTAAAACAGGCACCTAGAGCTTGGTATGATACACTGTCAGGATTTCTACTGAAGCATGGTTTTACTAGAGGTACCATAGACAAGACTCTCTATTATAAGAAACATGGTGAAGATATGATCCTAGTTCAGATCTATGTGGATGATATCATCTTTGGTTCTACTAATGAGAAGCTTTTCCAAAGATTCTCTAAGCTTATGCAGAGTGAATATGAAATGAGTATGATGGGGGAACTGAGTTACTTTCTTGGACTTCAAGTCAGTCAAAGAAGTGATGGTATCTTTATCAGCCAAACTAAGTATGTCAAGGATCTATTGAAAAAGTTTGGTATGGTTTATTGTTCACCTGCATCTACACCTATGTCTACTGCAACAAAGTTGGATGAAGATAAAAAGGGCAAAAGTGTAGATATCTCAAGTCATAGAGGGATGATTGGATCATTGCTTTATTTAACAACAAGTAGACCAGACATCATGTTTGCAACATGTCTATGTGCAAGATTTCAATCCAATCCAAAAGAATCACATTTGATGGTTGTAAAGAGGATTTTCAGATATTTGAAGGGAACTCCAAACTTGGGATTATGGTATCCTAAGGGAACTGGTTTTGAAGCTGTTGGTTACACATATGCAGATTTTGCTGGATGCAGGGTTGACAGGAAAAGTACTAGTGTAAGCTGTCAATTTCTTGAACAAAGACTTGTATCCAGGTATAGCAAAAAACAACAATCTGTATCAACTTCTACAGCTAGGCTGAATACATAGCTGCAGGAAGTTGTTGTGCACAAGTGCTTGGGATTAGAAATCAGCTAATAGATTATGGCCTAGTGTTACACAAAATTCCTATCATGTGTGACAATACTAGTGCTATATCTATAGTGGCTAATCCAGTTAATCATTCTAGAACAAAGCACATTGATGTAAGGTACCATTTTATTAGAGAACATGCTACAAATGATACCATTGAGCTCATTTTTGTTCCAACGGAAAAATAATTAGCTAACAATTTTAATAAACCTTTGGATGAAGCAACTTTCACTAAACTTGTTGGTGAAATTGGAATGCTTAATTCTTCATCCTAAGGCAAGAACTCAGCTAATATTTTGCATCAAATTAATTTCCAGTAAATCAAAATTAATTTGATTTAATTGGAAATTAACTGAAATATGAACTATAAATATTTTAGAAATCTCTGCATATTTATTTTTCAAAATTCAATATTCAACTTGGAATTTTTCAAATTCTAAGTAAACTGCCCAATTGTTAATTTACATCCTTAATATGTAAAATTAACACAAGGCAGAATTACAGAAATCAAAAGTATATAGAGAACTGAGTTCTCGATAAGTCTAATTGACTTCTCGACAAGCCATTTTAGGACTTCTCGAGTGAGTTCTCGACAAGTCAATTTACTGACTTCTCGAGTAACTTCTCGATAAGCTTAAATATGACTTATCGATAAGTCCTTGTAGAGTTCTCTAGTAGTGGTAATTCACATAATTTTCTACAAGTACAATTTTTGACTTATCCAAAAATCAGAACTGAAATAATTTAATTTAATAAATTATTTTGGTAAAATACTTTTGGAAAATTTTATTCTAATTTTATTTTGAAGTTATTCAAATAAAAGTTGGAATTAATTCAGTCCATTTTTGGACAAACTAGGTATTTATTTGACATCTCGATAAGTCAATTTTTAGTTCTCTATAAGAGTAATTTAAAATGACTTCTTGATATGTACTTCATTTCTTAAAATGACTTCTCGATAGACAAATTTCAAACATCTATTTTTGAGTTCTCGACATGTCATTCACTTTTACTATAAATACCCAGACTTCTCGATGCATATACATACTTACAACTTTCGATATCTCAAGTGACCTAGCTTTCAATCCAAAACCGTTTTCTCTCTTGTGTTTCCTTCTTTCTCACAAATCTCTTTTACCCACTAAACTTCATACTCATATCTATGACGACCAACAATCTTGTACCCTTTATCCCCAAGGAAACCAACTTTCTTGCATTTCTAGATGCAAATCAAGCACTTGAAGTTTTTCAGTGCTTTGTTAAGTTCCTTTCTGAGACCTACTTTGTAGGTGCTCTAACTTCTAATCCCGTGTTGTATTTAGATGTGTTAGGTGATTTATGGAACACAGCAAAAACCAGGACAGTTGTGCATGAGAATCAAGCTGCAACTATAGTATATCACAATTAAGGGACAATAAGTGGAGATTCTTGAGGATGATGTCAACAAGGCTTTGGGCATTTCTACTGACAATCTGGTGGAGGCTCCAACTCAGGATGAGCTGCATGAGTTCATGGACTTCATAAATTATTCTGAGAGGATTAATCTGGCCAGCATGAACAGGAAATATCTGAGGAGGGAATGGTCATTCATATTTGACTCTGTAATAAGGGCATTCACTT
The DNA here is from genome assembly GCF_009905375.1 of Apium graveolens. Lineage (NCBI taxonomy): Eukaryota > Viridiplantae > Streptophyta > Magnoliopsida > Apiales > Apiaceae > Apium > Apium graveolens. The sequence continues at coordinate 16,545 of NW_027419098.1, forward strand.
GAAGTACTCCTATCTATCGTGGGAGATGTGTTGAAGTATATTGATATTTTTTTGACTATTGGGTTTGACTTAACTAAGTTATCATAATAGGATTGTGAACTTAGAGGCATAGAGTTTGGTGAGATTTATTAGATAAATATAAACAAATGTTGTTCCACCAAGCTATCCAAGAGTTATATTGTTGATATAATTGACAAATGTTGTCTACCTAAATAATCATGTTTTAGGAGAAAAGCCAAAGCTGACCTAACGCATGATGAAATATGGATCTTGGCTCACTAGAAAGGATATAGAAGATGTTCTTTCCGAATTAATAGTAGGCCTATTGATTTGATAAAAATAGTGGGAGATATATATTGTGTATATATATGAATAATCACTGGAACATAATTCAATGATCATCTATAGACTAAGTCATTTTATGCACTTTAATATTGTAGATTTCAAATGACAAATAACATAAATAACTTCTCTATATAATAGTCCTTGAGAAGGACAAGTTGACATGAAATAATTTCCTCAATTGATATGGGAACTTGAGGATTGTCCTCAGGTTCAAGGATGTCACTCAAGCCTCTCCCTTATTTCTTCTAGATGAGAATGAAACATGTGTTGAACAAAATGCTTACCAGAAGCATATTGATTATGCAACTGATGTTTCATGTCTCATGCTTGTAATTATGAATGCTGAGCTTTAGAAGCAACAAGAGTATAATGATGCTTATGATATGATTGAGCATCTTCAAAGGATGTTTGAAGGATAGGCTCGTTAGAAAGATTTGACAATAATAAGGCACCATACTTTGCATTAATGGGAGAATGATATCTGGTTGGACCATATGTTCTAAAGATGATAGGTATATGTACCTTGATATTTAAGGTTTCAAGAATAGTTTAGAGACTCAACTTGATTTGATCAAACAATCTTTAAACAACTTCTATTATTAGCTTGTTAAGAATACAAGGAATGAGATAGACAGAACACTCACTGAGTTGTTCAGTATGTTAAGAACTGCTGAAAATAACACGGTAAAGGCATGGATTACGTCCATATTGATGATGTACACATGGAATGCAAATGGGAAAGGAAAGTGGACATGCAAGGTGAAGATTTGATCTTATTCGGTGTCAAACCAAAGTCCAATCCCAAAGGGCTTTTGAAGCCTGATAGTGGTGTTGCTAAAGGAGATGATTGTCATTTCTGTGGAAATAACTGGATGATTGGAAGTTAAATTGTCGAGCTTGTTTGGAAGATCTAAAGAAGAAGACTAACAATGGTCAAGCTTCAGGTATCGGGTTAGAATTGGAGCAAAAGTTGTTGCTCTAGTTGAATGAACTCGATACCTAATTTTTCCCATATAGGCGAGATTGAGAACTTGATAAATTGTTATTACGTGCCTGCCTTTAGGGGATACATTAAATTAATTTCTTGTCAGGACAAGAAAGGTTTTTATTTTAATTAAATAAACAATAGTTGTTTATTCTATTTTAATGATAAGGCCTATAATGTTGCACAATTAGTTAACAATTTATATGTTCTAAGATGACTCAAATCAAACATTACCTCTACCATTGTCATTAAGCCATATTAATGAGAAACGCATTTCTGAGTTACATATAGATGGATACTTGGATAAGTTGATTTTGAATCATACGGAAGATGCGAACTTTGTCTCATTGGCAAAATGACTAAAGCTTCTTTTACCAGATCAGGTGAAAGGGCCACCGAACGATTATGACTTACACATAATGATGTATGTGGTCGAATACGTATGATAGCAAGGGGTGACTTATACTACTTCATAACATTTACTGATGATTTTAGTAGATATGGATATGTGGTTCTTATAAAGACAAATCCGATTCTTTTGAAATGTTCAAAGAATATAAGGTCGAAGTAGAAAAGCAAACAAGGGAAAAGTATAAAAGTTTTACGATCAAATCATGGAAGAGAATACTTAAACCTCAATTTCAAGAGTTTCTTGAAGGAGTGTGATAGTGTATCATAACTTACTCCTTCTGGAACACCTCAATGGAATAGTGATTCTGAGAGGAGAAATCGTACCTTGTTGGACATAGTGCAATCGATGATGAGTCAAGCGAATCTTCCATTCAGTTTCTAGGGTTATGCTCTAGAAACGGCTGTATATACACTTAACCAAGTTCCTACTAAAGCAGTTCAAAATACTCCGTATGAGATATAGAGTGATAAATGTCAAAGCATGTCATTTATGAAAATTTGGGGACGTGAAGCTTTTGTAAAACGTTTAGCCTCTAATAAGCTTGGTCCAAAATTAGATAGATGTTATTTTGTGGGATACCCAAGTGAGACTAGGGTATAGTTTTTATAATCCTTCCGGGAACAAAGTTTTTGTTGCTCGGGCTGCTGTATTTTTTGAGGGAGAACTACTTTCTAAGAAAATCAGTGGGAGGATAATACATCTCAATGAAGATCAAGAACCACATGATAACATTGAACCAAAGTTGGAATAAGATCAGGATGTACATCAAAATGTTGGAAGTAATCATGTCCAAGAAACACAGGTTATTCGTAGATCTAGTAGGATTCACCATGAGCCCGAGAGAAATTATGAATTTCTTTTGACTCAACTTGGTGATGTGATGCTTACGGATAATGATAAGCCTCTCACCTACGAAGATGTTATGAACAGTTCAGACTCCAAGTGATGGCTAGAGGCCATGAGATCCGAGATGGAATCCATGTATCAAAATAAAGTATTGACTTTAGTTGATCCACTCGAAGGGGTAAAACCTATAGGGTGCAAGTGGGTTTTCAAGAAGAAAACTGACATGGATGGTAAAGTACAGACCTATAAGACGCGACTAGTGGCAAAAAGTTTCAAACAAATTCATGGTATAGACTATGATGAGACTTTTTCACCGGTTACTATGGTCAAGTCCATCAGAATTTTGTTAGCAATAGTTGCTTACTTTGACTATGAGATTTGGCAAATGGATGTCAAAACCGCTTTCTTATATGGGAGCCTTGAAGATGATGTATATATGATACAACCTGAGGGTTTTATCGATCCAAAATTTGCTAAGATAGTTTGTAAGTTGCTTCCATCTATTTATAGATTGAAGGAAGCCTCAAAGAGAATGAATATTCATTTTGATGAAACGGTCAAAGAGTTTGGCTTAATTCAAAATGAAGATGAACCATGTGTTTGCAAGAAGGTTAGTGGGAGCCATGTGACATTCCTAGTATTATATGTAGATGACATATAACAAATAAGAAATGTCATACCTTCTCTACAGGCTGTTTAGACTTGGTTGAGAAATAGTTTCTCGGTGAAAGACTTAGGCGATGCTACCTATATATTAGGGATCAAGATCTATAGAGATATATTGAAAAGATTAATCGACCTAGTCGGACTACATACATTGATAAAGTATTACATCATTTTAGGATGCAGGATATAAAGAAAAGATATGTTTCAATGTCTCATGGGATAGTGATCTCAAAAGATAATTGCCCCTAAATCATTACATGATAAGGGCCATTTGAGAAAGTTCCAGATGCATCAGCAATTAAATCTATAATGTGTACTTTTGTATACTTTGAGCATGACGATCAGATACTAGTCTAATCCAGGTGAGGGCCACTTGATAGTTTTCAAGAATATTCTTAAGTACTTAAAGAGGACTAAAGATTTATTTTTGGTGTATGGAGAAGATAGGAAACTGATTGTAAAGGGTTACACTGATACTAGTTTCTGAACCTAATTTTTGGACAGACAAGGATGATTATGAGTTTATGTCTATTTTGTGTTTTGTCTAAATATAATTGATGTTAGCTTTAATAGTTCACAACAAGAACATTGATGATTCTATGGAAGCCGAATATATTGATATTTTTTTGTAACAGCCATGAAGACTGTTTAGGCATGTCCTTAGGCAATATCGCCTTATTAATGAGATTAATGATTAAGGAGATATAAATGTAAAGTGCATAGTAATGATAGTGTTGCAGACCCACTGACTAAGACTCTGTCGCAGCAGAAGTATGATGGTCATACTAGTTCCATGAGTATTAGATACATGGGTGATTGGCTCTTAAGGCAGATGGGAGATTGTTAGTGTTTGTGCCCTGGAGACAACACTATGATGTTTTAGTTTAAGACATTAGGATTATTATGTTTATTTTCTATCGATTATTCTCTTTATAATTTATTAATTATTAATTTACTGCGATATAAATGTTAGATTAATAAATGTCCTTGGAATATGATATGCAATTCTATATCTCTAAGTACGTGACTTATTATGATAATAGTATCAATATTCCTAAATGTCCCAAGTCGAGTATTATAATTAATAGACAATAATAATGCCTTAAGACTGGTGTGTTTGTTGACTGATGATCACATCTCATTGATCATAGGTGTAGTGATACTAAAGTCAAAAACACAGGCAGATGTATATGTACATGGTATTGGACAGACCCAATGTGAGATTTTACATGTCTGTTGTGTCATAAGTAATTCTCACAGTGATAATGATGTAATGGTCCTTAGACCTGAAGTCATTATATTTTTATACGAGAATTAATATACATTAATTCTACTAAAAGTTATCCTTGATCGGGTAATGATAAAAGTGGACATTGGGTAAATTATGAATCGTATGAGAAATATGAATGATCTAGATGGAATTTAACCCTCCTATTTTAGGAGTGATATTATTGGCCTCTTGTGTGAGCTAGACTATGAAATGCGTGGCCACGCTTAAATGTTAATTTGATATGATAGTCTACTCATTGATCAAGGAAACTTGGATTAAACTATGATGAAGATGACACATTACATGCCTCTAGTTTAATCTATAATATTTGGTTAAAGGGATTATATTACATTGTATATTATTCACAAAAGGTTTAATCGATCACCGATTCAATTATTAATACTTGGGTAGCAATGATTATTACTAGATGCCGCTCATTGTTTACGATTTTAAATTAGATTTTAAATTCGTTGCCAATGTAATAATAACCTATAGGGTCACACACTAAGAATGCTTGAAGAATTATTTAATTTAAATTGGATTTAAATTATATTAAAGTAATTCAAATTATTTATAATATTAATTAAGTATGACTTAATTAGTTAGATAAATATTGATATTCGAATTTACTAATATTAATTATGAAATGTATTTGTTAAATAATTAAGTGAGACTTAATTATAATAAAAATAGGAATTTTGAATTAATAATAACTCCTAATTAGTTAAGATTTATAATTCATTTTTCTACTCTCTATATAATATCTCTTGTGTGGTTGATTTTGCAATCAAGACTTTTACTAAAACCCTTGCCACCAAGGGGGAAGATGGAGATAGCAAGAAGAAACGAGTTTGTGCTAGTACACATTCAATCCTTGAGTTCAAGCATTCGTGTGGATACCGATAGAGCGTAGATCACGAGAGCGGGATGCGTGGTGATTAAACAAGCTTTGGATCTCCATTAGTCAACCAATTGGTAAAGCTTCTTAAGGTAAACAATCTGATCTACGAATTAAATATATGTTTTTCGCATGGATCCTGCGGTGGGTTTCGAAAATTTTGATTTTTTATATTTTTAATTAATGTTTTCGTTGCGTTTATGTGCTCGAAACCCAACAAGAACTACATCTAGAGTACATGGCAATGTTGATTCAGGATCAAGTGGTGGTAATGGTGGAAACAATGATTATGATAATCATACAGGAACACCTTCAAGAACTACTATATCAAGATCAGAATCATCTAGTCATGGTGACAGCAACTCAGGGGGAGCAGGAAGAGGATCTACAGTTCACACTCAACATCAGACTGAATAAGGGGAAACATCAAGATCTTATCTGCCTCGTCAAAGAGTTTGGAACAGAGACCATCCCTTTGAGTTGATCATTGGTGATCCTGACACAGGAGTAAGAACTAGACATGCCACTCAGAATGAATGTCACTTTTCAGGGTCTCTTTTAGAAATGGAAACTAAGAAAGTGGATGAGGCACTTGAAGATCCAGATTGGGTTATTGCTATGCAAGAAGAACTCAATCAGTTTGAGATGCAGAAAGTATGGAAGCTGGTACCCCGACCAAAGGACAAGTCTGTGATAGGCACTAAATGGGTATTCAGGAATAAGTAAGATGAAGATGGCATTGTAACGAGAAACAAGGCCAGATTGGTAGCTAAAGGTTACTCTCAGGAAGAGGGCATAAATTATGATGAAACCTATGCACCAGTGGCTAGACTTGAGACAATCAGGATGTTTTTGGCATTCGCAGCACATTCAGAATTCAAAGTTTATCAAATGGACGTGAAGAGTGCATTCCTGAATGGAGAACTAGAAGAAGAAGTGTATGTAGAACAACCTCCACGTTTTGAAGATCCAAATTTGGCTGATTTTGTATACTTCCTATTTTAAAGCTCTCTATGGTCTTAAGCAAGCACCAAGGACATGGTATGACACTCTCTCTGAGTTTTTACTTGAAAATAGTTTTACTAGAGGTGTCATAGATAAGACTCTGTTTCACAAAATGTATAAATCTGATATAATATTAGTTTAAGTATATGTTGACGATATTATATTTGGTTCTACTAATGATGATCTTTGCAAGAGATTCTCTAAGATAATACAGAGTAAGTACGAAATGAGCATGACGGAAGAGTTGAACTACTTTCTTGGATTACAAGTGAGTCAAAGGAAAGATGGTATATTCAATTGTCAATCTAAGTATGTCACAGAACTTCTCAAGAAGTATAATCTGGAAGATTCAACTCCAGCAAAGACTCCCATGCCAACAACCTCCAAACTTGATAAGGACAAAACTGGTAAGAAAGTTGACATCACAAGCTACAGAGGTATGATAGGCTCATTACTTTATCTCACAGCAAGTAGACCAGATATTATGTTTGCAACATGCTTATGTGCTAGATTTCAAGATGAACCAAAAGAATCTCATCTTATAGTTGTTAAAAGGATATTTAGGTACCTTAAGGGAACTCCAAATCTGGGAATTTGGTACCCTAAAGGTACAAGTTTTGACCTAGTTGGCTATACAGATTCAGATTTTGCAGGTTATAAGATTGACCGGAAAAGTACATCAGGAAGCTGCCAGTTTCTTGGGAGAATATTGGTATCCTGACATAGCAAGAAGCGACACTCAGTATCCACATCAACTGCTGAAGCTGAATACATAGCTGCTGGGAGCTGTTGCGTTCAAATCTTGTGGATGAGGAACCAACTCCGGGATTATGGTCGGTTGGTATCGAAGATCCCAATATTTCGTGATAATACAAGTGCAATAGCAATCTCAAATAACCCAGTTCAGCACTCAAGAACAAATCACATTGATATCAGGTATCACTTTATCAGAGATCATGTCACAAATGGCACTGTGGAGTTACATTTTGTACCCACAGATGATCAAATTGCAGACATCTTCACAAAACCACTTGATGAAAACACTTTCTCTAAGTTGGTTAGTGAGCTTGGGATGTTAAATCTTTATAATTAATTTTAGAAGTCAGAAACTGCAATTTGTCTTGGTAAAATTCACTTGTTATTTAATTTCAATATTTTAAGGACATCTGAATTTACATGCCATTGATTATTTCTCGTAATTCAATCATTTATGTGCTTGCATCAAATATATATATATATATATTTTAGCACATTCATATTGATAAAATATGTAATTTAATTTTAGTGGACTTTAAATAATTAATATTTAAAGGTGTTCATTGAAATTAATATTAAAATTTGCAGCATAATGATTTTTCACAAAGATATAGTGTTATCAATGTAATGATAATATTTGTATAAATAGTGAAAAATAATTGTGATTTATTATTTTTCAACAATCTTTTTAATGTACAATATTTAAAAGATGTTGAAAATATAATAATAGCAGCAACACAGAGAGTGTTGGTCGCAATACAGGGGTTTCAAACTTAGAAATTTCTAAGTTACTCTACTGTGGTCGCCACAGAGGATTTGGACTTAGAATTTTTCTAAGTATAATTCCACTGTGTCGCCACAGATGGTTTCCACTTAGAAACAACTAAGTCTATCTCTCCTGTGGTCACCACAGAAAGCTTACACTGCTCCGTGGTCACCACAGGAATACCTAGTCACCACACAAATACAACTTTGTGATTTTTTTGTTGTTTCCCTCTCACTGTGAGTATAGATATACACGACTTCATCGATTTTCAGCATATATACACACAACACAGTCGCAAGTGAGGAAGAAGAAGAAATTTTTACTTTGACCAAATCTGTAACAAAACTCTGCCAAAATTTATAATATTTGGAGATTCTGAAAGCCCAGAGAACAAGGATTAATTTGAGACCATTTTTAACAAATTCCACCGGGTGTTTGTAGAGATCGAATTACCATTATTTTGTGATTAAGGCTTTGTTTGGCTAAACAAAAAAATTGTTAATTGAATTGATTTCTCTTTAATTTCTTCTTAAGGCCTCGTTTGGTTAATTTTTTTAAAAAGTGTGTTTAAAATATTTTGGTCTATTTGATCTATCTTATAATTCGAAGGGCACAGATTCATTTGTTTTAAATCCAAATTTTATTCTCAATTTTAATTAAATGGCGAATAATAGTCAGATTCCAGAAACAAATTTTGTTTCTATTATTGAATGTGATCCAGTTAAAATGGCACATTTTGAGACATAATTCCATTTTCTAAATGAACAATCCATTGTACGCTTCGTATTAACTACTAATGTGAAATTAAATGTTGAGCTTCTCAGGCATGTGCATAGAACAGCTACAAACTCCTTTGATGGTGAACAACTGGCTTTTTCCTTTGTTATTGGTGATCATACCATCAGAATCACAGAAGACGATTTAAATGAACATCTTCAGCTACCTCGTGATAATTTTGATGCCATTCCAGATGAATGGGAATTACTCAGCTTCTTCAGAGGAATAAGAAGCACATTGACAGGGAATGATGATTTTCCTAAAAACTTCAACAAAAGTCATCTTACAAAAGAATGGAATCTGTTTTTCAACATATTATCTCACTGCTTGGCTCCCAAGACTTGTGGATTACATGGGCTGACTAATTTCAATCAAGTTGTTGGGGTTGCTGTCACAAATAATCTTCGCATCAACTTTGGGCATTTATTCATGACGCACATTTTGGAGAACCAATCTCAGCATCAAAACTTTATCTTATACACAAGGTTTCTTCAGATTGTGCTCAATGGAAAACTGTCAGAAGCACAAAAGGCATCAACTCACAGTGACATATTGGAAGATTCTTATATCTTGTCCCCGTTGATAGTGACTAAATTGAACAGGAAAGGAAACTATTCAAATGCAAATGCTTCTTTCCTAACAGAGTACATGACAGATGTCTTTGCTACTATCAATGCTCAATATGAAGATGAAGACGATGAAGGTGAACCTCAAGCTGAAAATGCACCACAGGAAGACATTGCTCATGCACCTGAAGAGAATGTGAATGAAGAAGCAGATCAACCTGAGCCTGAACATGGTGATCAAGCAGAGGATGAAGTTGAACCACAACAAGAAGTTGAGGCTGACAATTCTCAACAACCTCTACCTGAAGCTGCTAGACAACCTTCTCAAGCTGCTGAGTCTACTCACTCTAATACATCTGTCTACAGACCAGCTTTCTCAGGTACGGGTACATCTGCTATGAATAATACTTATGAAGTATGCTCTGATTTCATTAGTATAGATCAATTACATCTTGACCCTCAACACACACAGCAACTTATTGAACAAGTAGATAGGAGAGGGAGTGAATTTGGCATACCACAAATTCATAACCACCCTCTAGAGCCTAAACAAACACCCTCCACTCTCTTATCCCAAACCCTGGAGTATAAGGACCCTATGCATATAGAGGGAGAAACTGCACTAGATGTAGCAAATAAGGAAGGTACTTTGAGAGAATGCACAGCTCTGTCTCCATTGAAGCAAAGAAGTAAATCCCCTGAGACAACTGTAAACCTCTAGGTATCTTCTCAAAGGATTCTCTGGCTAAAAAGGCAACTAAACAGTTACCAGATCTATCTTCTCAACAAGGTAAATCTATTGAAATTCGCCCGTCAACCATGGCCTCATGTAATGAGTCAAACACACTATCCAATATTCAAGCTCTTGAAGTATTAAAAAAGTCGATTAGAAGAGTTCTATTTGGTGAGGAAGTATTGACGGAAACAGGGCATTCAACAATGTTACGGTTAGAATATCCTGTTCAAGGTCATTCAATGGATCAACTGCATTCACAGGTGTTAGGAGAGAGTGCTGTAATTGCTGCCAAATCTAGCAAACCACTTACCTCCCCAGGACTGATAACCCTGGATGCATCTGCGGATAGTGGATCCGACGTAGGCGCGGATCGGCAACCCATTGGCGATGAACTAGGTTTAACTGGTGAGCCAAAGGGGAATGTATCTTCACAGATACAAGGGGAAGCTGGGGATCAGATGCCAAATATGACGGCCCTAGTGCTCCTCCCAGAGATTATAACTCTGGATGAGTCATCTCATGATGACAGGCAACTTATCTTAGACAAGGATCGGGAATTGCGAACTCCCATTGCATCACTGCTGACCTCCTTAAGGATGGCTCCAGTGTCTTCTGCAGGTACACTTGGAACTCGGAGCTTTGAGCGGAGTGACCATGTAAGAACGAGTGACACACATCACCTCAAATTGAGTGTTAGAGTGCTGAGCGATGCACTGCGAGAAGCCTGTGAGACACCCATAGATCTATCCAACTATGTCACTAAATCCTATCTTAAAGAGCAGCTAGCTTTCAAAGACAGTTATCTCAAAGAACAACTGGCTCTTAAAGACCAACATTTCCAGGAAGAATTATCTCTCAGAGATCATCAAATCGCCAGTCTTTCCGATCAAATTGAACATCAACAAGTAGCATTCGCCAGCTTACGGGAATTCGTTGAGCGATCTTTATCTCACACAGGAAAAGGAAAAGCAATTGCCAACACTGAGCCAAAGCTCTCAGTTAGCAAGCAAGCGTTGATCCCGGTCTCATCTGAAGCAGCTCTTGACAGTACTGGGCCAATGACCTCAGTCAGCAAGCAACTGCCTGTTTCTCTTGAGATCCCTGTCTCGACCTTACATGCTCAATCAACGACAGCTCTGAAGGATAACCCAACCGAGGGGGAGAAAATGGTAGAAGAACAAGAAAAAGTAGCCATTGTTCTTGATCTACTTAAAGATGCCTTTCAGACTACTGGAGTTTCCAATGATGAATTTGGAGATGAGTTAAGAGAAGAGCAAGAAGAGAGGATTGATGAAAGGGTGCTCCTCAAGGAAAGATTCTCTAAGGAAAGTGCAACATCTCAGGGGGAGCAATCAGGACATCTGAGCCAAATAATTACAACTCAGAAAAATCTGTTGTTTCAGATATATGCTCCAAGAACCTTATTCTCTGAAGAGGAACTGGAAGAAGGACAGATAGATGAAAGTGATGTTCCAGTGGGGTGTGAGCCAAGATTTGAAGAAGTGGCTACTGAAGAGAGAAAGATCATTACTGAGGATGAAGAGTTTGAAGATGAAGATGCTTTCTCAGACGACTGTTTATTCTATGGATTGTCAGAGAAAATCAATCGCTCTTATACAGAGATTCAAGAGGAAATAGAAAGATCAAGAGCAAGGATTCAGAGAGCCATTCAAAGAAAGGAGAAAAGGGAAGCGATAGAAGCATATCTTTGAGCTAACAGGAAAGGAAGCAAATGGGAAGAAATAAAGAAGAAAATGGACAAACTAGAAATATATCACTATTCAGACCCTGGTAACTCTAATCTGCTGAGAACTGTGGAACATTACAGAAAGGAGTATGAAAACATCCATAAGTTCTATGATCAGTTCAGAAAAATAATCACTGGAACTACTGTGAACATTCTGAAGAATGGATGGAAGATCACTATCAATCACAGAGATGGTCTACAGATGAAGGTGTCTACCAGTGTGTTGAAGAAGTTGAACATTATTGAATTGTTCGTCCTAGCCTCAAAAATCCCATGGTTGAAATCGAATGAAAATGAATATTTCAGAGACAAACTTTGGAGAATGATGATGAATGTATCCCCTCTTATGTATCCATTCATGATCAAAGTAATTGTGGATGGAAGGATGCAAAATATCACTATGTCTGACCAACATCTGAGATCCATTCGATATCTACAACTCACTTTTCTTGAAAGTCAACTCAGGAGCATAAGAGCAAAACTGGAGGTACCAGGAGTTAAAGATCAGAAGCAAACCTTAAAGCTGCTGAAGTTCTATATGCTTACGGACTCAATGACAAAATGATCAGGGATACAGAGAAGGATATGTAGAAAGTTGGAAGAGCTTATCATGAGATAGTGTTAACTAATGGAGAGCCAGAAATGAATCTTCTAAAAGATAGTGAACCTATCATCAGCACTAACAGTGAAGGGGAACTAGTCTTTCAGATTAATCAAGCAAAGATTAAGATCAATGATTTCAGAACAAGCACATCAGAATCAATTTATCAAGCCTTAATGGACGTCAAGCTCTCCACATGTAAGGAGGATAAAATTGCATTGATCCCAATCATAAGGATACTTGATGAGGTACTGGAAGAAGAATCAATCAATGACACCAAGAGAGTACGAGGACATCCTAAAAGGATAATAGTCTTCGTAATGTCCAGAAAATCATCACTATTGTTTGATCTTTTTCCCAAATGCACCAAAGTCAAATATCTTGAGATAATGCTTCATGAGCTGAATAATCCACCTCCAATCAATGCACTTGAGATAGAAGCTCGTGATTGTGTGTAAGCTAGATTGAATGAGCTGAAGAGTCTCCTCCAAAACCTTCAGATCCTAAGAAGAAAGTCTCTAAGAGAAAATCTGATCAGCCTCAAGAAGGAGAAGGAAGCAGGAAGCAGAAGAGAACAAAGACAAAGAAGACATAGAATATATGTTCAGGCTAGAGGAACACTTCTTTGTAATTTGTAACTTAAGAAATCCGGAATTGAATATGTAATCCATAATTTATTTTATATCTTTATCTGTTTTGAGATTGTACTTTTTCTTATCATTAGTTGAGTTATCCTTAGGGATTTGCTTGTCGAACTCTAACAATCAAATAGGGGAGATTGTAAAGCATAATGTAATGTAACATGTAATCGAGGATTTATAACTCAACATGAAAATAGAAACAGATAAACAATATTAAACTGTGAAGCACAAGAACCCTTCAGATGAAGACAGGATAAACACAAAGAACCAAATGATGCAATTGACTCTTTAAGTCCTCTAACAGATCATGGAAAGAAGTTCATTGTCATGTTCAAGCAGCCATGAAGAATAAGACATCAAGGGAATTTAAGCATCAGTTACATGAATTGATTTCAAGTGTTACAAATCAAGGGTTCAGTGAAAGAAGCAATGGATAAACATCAATCTGTATCAGCACAAAAACACAAGACAAATTGAATTAGGATTATCTCAATGCTAGTTGTTTGTGAACCAGACCAGTGCACCAAACATCAGTATTCAAGAAAGAATTTTGATTCAGTTACAGAAGGAAATGTTGATACAATGAAGAATGGTTTGACAAAAGCAAGAATATTCTAAGTCATGACGGTCCTCTCACTGGTCGCCATAGAAGTGTACAAAGACTATGGTCGCCACAGAACTGGTTGCCATAGAAAATTTCTCTAAGGTACCACAATGGTCGGCATAGAGAGTCTCTAAGGCACCAGTGGTCGCCATAGACTTTAGTCACCACAGAAGAAACCTCTGTAACTACCTAGTCGCCATAGAGCCTTAGCTGATCTTCACAGAAATTCAAGTGAATCACTTGATCACCATAGAATTCACTTGATACCCATAGAAGTTCCCTTAGTCGCCATAGATGTTCCCTTGGTTGCCATAGAAGTTCCCTTGATCGCCATAGAAGATCCCCTGGTCACCATAGAACATATGCAGTCGCCATAGAGCTCTACAGAGACACTGGTCGCCATAGAAGCTTGCTCTGGTCGCCATAAAAGAGTTGTGTATTCATTGATTTTATTGCAGCAAATTAAATAGGATTGAGTGGACACAAGACTGCCACTTGTCCATTGAATTTGAAAGTCTACAACAGAAGCTGAATGAATGTAATTCATTATCAGTCATCTTCTTCAGCAACACAGTTCAGTTTACGAGAGCTTCATTAAAGCCCCTCATTTATTAAGCTTGTAAACATATTGTTATGCTGCTGAATTTATTGTAGCTAATCAATTTATTGATTAGATTGTAGCAACCTCAAGGATTATATTAATAAAACAATATCTTCCTCGAATTATTTTGTGTCTTATTTGATTCCGTACTTTTAACAAAGAACTTGTAAACGAATTGAAAAGATTGTAGGTATCGTATTCAACCCCCCCCCCCTTCTACGATACTTTGGGACTAACAAGGAGCCATCATGGGCAAGCTTAACATTCCATTGCCTGCACTTCCTAAGTCTATGAGGCCAGAACTACTAACTCCACTTATCATGTATGTTCCCAAGACTAAGGGGGAGATAGAAGCTAGGATTCAACATTCCAGGGATGCTGGTAAATCAGAGGAGTCTAGAAAATTGACATCAACTACTCAGACTGGTCAAAGCTCTTTAAAAGCTCAAATCTCTAAAGATGTTGGAAAAGAAAGACTTCTAAAAGCTGCAGAAGGACCCTGTCAAGATCAAGAATTCAATGAACTTCTAGCAGGCTTGAGGGTGTCTCTCCACAACAACTACATCACATACAAGAAAGCTTTGGCCAACAATATAAACTTTGTAAGAGTGGTGATTGTCAAAATTGATAACTTTCTATAGAAGAGAATTGTGGCTAATGTGAATGACAGTGGACTGTACAGATGTCTATAGGTGTCTCTCTCTCCAATATTCAGAAAATGAGAGCATCTGAGCTGGATGTAGTGATTGACAAAGTACATACAGTCATTCTAGAGGACACACAATTACTACATGAACTCAAGAAGGCTCATATATATGCTTTTCCTGAAGCTTATGTCTATCCAAGCAAGGGTGTTGCCTATATCTGTCCTCAGACTAAAAGATGCAAAATCTTCAATGTTCCTAAGAACTATGTAAGAGGAAACCTGAGGTTAATTATGACTCTTCAATTTGATTTGAAATGCAAAAAGCACAAGAAAATTTAAGATAAAGAGATGATCAAAATTCTTGAAAGATACCTTGTGAATGCTAATACCATGTTGCCAAACTCATAATACAACTTAAAGAATGACAAGGATGATTATGAGCAGGAACAAGATGATCAACCTCCTTCTGTCTTAAATCCAAGTCAATCCTCTAGAGCAACTAGTAGCAAGGATGAGAAGCAGATGAGAAGAAGCAAGATGATAAGAAGAGAGGAGAAGAGAGAAGAAGGTAGAAGAAGAAAGAAACCTCAGAACCACAACAACAAACCCAAAAATCCAAAACAATCAAGCTCAACCTTCTAAGCTAACAAACTCAAATACCAAACCACCTCAAACCTCAAAGCCAAAATTATTGTGCAAACAAACTGCTAACACCCTTTTGAAAATACCAATCACCTCATGCCAAACATCCCTAAAAAATCTCAAATCTACCTTCTGTTAAGCCACCAACCAAACTTCATTATAAATCTGTTGGGAGAAAACCAAAGAAAATGCAAGTTACTGAGAGGGTCATCTGGAACTGCTATAATCAAAGTGACTTTCTACCTCTAAACTGGTGCATCTCAAATGAAGACTACTTTCAACAATTAGATGAAGAAATGGTCAGAGTTTGGGTTGTAACATTAAGGGAAGTAAGAATCTACTATCAGGATGAAACTTTCACATTTCTTGGAAAAAACTTAATGAACACATTCTCACCCACAAAGATCAAAAGAGTGATAAGTTTACTGAAGGATAGGGTACTGCAACTCAGGTATGTAGATCTGTTTTGGCTGAATGGTTGGTAGAAAGGGAAGAAAGAAGAGCAAAAAATAAGGCTGAAAGTGAAGAGAGAAAAAGATAGTATGTTGAGGAGATAAACATGTATATACAAAAATCTGAAGATCTCAAGGCAAAGGGGATGAGCAGAGTTACCAAGGATGGACAATTTTTGAACATCAAGGCTGGCAGATTCTCAAGAATTAGAGTTGGCTTCTTGGACAGTTACCCATTAATTAGTTGATAATCTCAAACTTGTAGAAGCTCTAAGAGGGCCACCTATCATAGAGGAACTGTAAATACTTGTAAAGCTAAAGAACCTCATTAGAAAAGAAACAGGAGATGAGAAATTTGACTAATGAATGTATTTGTTAAACTCAAGAAATTCTTCATGTATTAATGTTGTATTTCTGTCAATTCTTGTGTAATGTTTTATTGTTCGTTGTAGCTTGGGGTTAGTCTTGTTACCAGACATGAATTTGTGATAAGGAATCTTCTCACAAATTGAGGGAGATTGTTGTGCAAGACATGCATGTACTATAACAAAACAAAGTCAAATTGAAAACCCTAAGTAAGTTGTATGATAATCTAAGTTTGTATTCTGTATTGTATCACTTAAGTCTGTAAAAGTGTAATTAGATTGGACTGTGATATTTTTCTATAAACAATCTTAAGACTAAGAATAAACTCTGGAAGAAGATCATAAAGATCATGCCTCAGAGACAATGTGAAGAAGTTTGGAGTTGAATAAATCTGTTTTGAGAAAAACATTCTAAGTCAAGAAATCTACAAGTCACATATTATGTCTTATAGAGAAGTCATTCGAGAACTCCAGAATGACTTATCGACAAGTCAAAAATATCTTATATAGAAGTCTTAGAGATATCAACAAGTCAAATAAAGATATGAAGATTGGAGATATCGACAAGTCATTTCTTGCAATAGAGAACTCAGAGATATCGACAAGTCAATTTGAAAATGTGAAGATTAGAGATATCGACAAGTCAAATTCTCATTAGAGATCTCAGAGATATCGATAAGTCAATATGCCTATAGAGACTTCAGAGATATCGACAAGTCTTTTCTACATGCAGAAATTCAGAGATCTCGACAAGCCAAATTCTCTTATAGAGAACTCAGAGACTTCGACAAGTCAAAACAACTATAGAGTAATAAGAGATCTCTATAAGTCATTATACTTATCGAGATGTCGAGTTCTCTATATAACAAATTGGAGATCTCGATATATAACTCAAAGTACAAAATGCAGACCAGTTAAATATTCAAGATTATCAATCAACAAACAAATCAATCACTGATTTGAAAAGTCTACAAAAGCAGATTAAAGAGTACAAGATCAAAAGCCAAGATTAACTGACAAAGCAAAGTCACATACATGCACAATTTGCAAAGATACACTAAGCCAAAAATAGAAAGTTTTAGTTAACTTAAAGTACAGTTTAGTACATGTTATTACATGCTGTGTAAAACCTGTGTTTACTGTTCTATAAAATAAACACTTGATGCTTTGTTTTAGTTGTAACAAAAAGATCTAAAAATCTTGTAACTCTCTCAAGAAAGAAGCTGAGTTCTTTATCAAAAAGAACTCAAAAATTTGTGGCAAGACATACTTGATTTTAATATAAAATTAAGTGAGTTTTGAAGATAGTGTGTTCACGTGCATATTTATTATTTCTATTAAAACATATTATCTCTACAAGTTAGACTACTTTGTTCACCACATCCATAACAGTTCAAAAGCTTAAAAATAATCCAAAACACATTCACCCCCCCTGTGTTGTATTCATTACCTAACATAACTCGTGACAATCAAGGGACTAAAATGATTAGTTTATTCATTTGGTCATAATTTTTAATAATTTGTAATAATCTTATTTAATTATATATATATATATATTAAGAATCGATGCCAAAATTAGGCTGAAATTCAATAAGTGAAATTAAATAAATATTTTTTTTATAATCATGTAGCTAGGGGAATCGAACCTGAGTTTTAAGTAAAAGTAATTATTAATTATATAGTGATAACCAAAATTTGGTATGTTAATAGTTATTTAATTATTTTTTGATACGGGAATTGAACCTGAAATATACGGTGAAACTAAAATTTTAAATTGTGTATAATTGTGTAGTTGTACGAAATCAAAATTGAGTTTAAATCGAAATTAATTAATTAGATTATATAATGATAACTATTATTTGATATTTTGGTATTTTAGTAACTATATTCCATCGAAATAGTAGTATATAACTTTTACAATTTTAGTAACACCATGTTAGACCGTGTTTCCCTTATTAATAAGAAGTATAGACTTTCATTTTTTATCTCATTTTTAGTTAATATACTCTTCGTACATAACTTCTACCACCATTATTATTATACAAATTAAATAAATTACAAAATTAATTTAAAATTCCACAAATAATGTTATATTCTTGACTTTCATTCTTGAATGTTAATATACTCCTAGTATATTTTATTCTCGGTTTGTAATTAACAAATTCCTAGTATATAACTTCATTATTATTATTATTTAATATTTTAATGACATGTCACGATAACATGATATCGTATCATTGAGAAAGGGTCTTGATAGGGAATAAATAAATCTCGATTACGTAATTAAATATTGTATTAATTACACATGATTTGGGCTACAAGGCCCAATAAGAAGAAGTATGACATTCAGACCAAAAAGGTTAACACATGGATCGGGCCTGATGGAATAAAGAATGCCCAAAATCCTGAATATTAATTAATTTCGTAATTAATTAATAAGGAAAAAATCAGCTATTAAGAAGAGTCCCAATAAGGACATAAATCCTTGTAGATTAGCCTCCAAGGGACCTAGAAGGATAAGGAATCAGTTTCCTACCACTTAGGATTCCAAAGTCCATTCTAATTCTGAGACTTGACTACCAAGTCTCCTATACCAAGTCCAATTCAAGGACTCCCAATATCTATATAAGGGGCCTCACCCCACAAATCAGATCTACGTTTTTTGACTTGATCCTTGGCAATCAGCAAGGTACGTAGGCATCTTGTTAAGGCAGATTGAGTCACGAAGCACAAGAGCAGTCTAATCGAGCCACGAAGCTCACGTTCCTTAGTAATAAACACAACAATTATATACCTTAGTTTTTAATTTATAATATTTGGCGTTGTCTGTGGGAAAGCACAATAACAACCATGGCGAGAACATGAAGAACAATTAGAGCCCTTGAAGGAGGAACACCGGCGGGGACAACCCAAGTGATTTCGTCAACCGTGGAGGTACCTCCTCATTCAACTTATGCAACCACCCAAGGAGAAGCCCATATAGGGGCAACTGAACCTCGGCCACAAGGGACGATTCCCTCAGCTACTCAAGGTACGAATCCCCAAGTTCAACAACTACATGCACCTGTGAATTCTCGACCCATTGGGTATGAGTATTCAACTGTTATGACTACTAACCCCCCATATGGGATGCCCCTTTACCCCGAGATTGGAGGAAGTGGACATGCTGGGCGGAGTGAAGCACGAGGGCGATCGCCCCCTATATACAAGGTTTGGCTCCTATCCCTGAGGATCAGGAATTTTCTGGTCCTTACACTGAGAGAGACTCCGAATCTTCAGATGATGAAGTGGCCCCAAGAAGGAGGTGAGCTGGAAAAGAGCCGATGGCTGATGGTGGCCAACGTCCTAGGAGCATCCAAGGGACGAATTCCCAAGAAGTGCAGGAAAGGATCAGGGCTCATGAGGCTGAGATTCAAAGGCTGAAGCACGACTTGGAGGCGCACCTGAACACCAGACCCCCACTACCTCCAAGGGGGAGGAATCCTCCCCCTATCATAGACGTGGATGGTCCAATACAGAGAAGGGCTGTTGTCCCAAGGGCTGATCCAAGCAATCTTCTTCCCCTTGGAGATCCTGATGATCCTACCCCACCATTCACTGAAGAAATAATGAATGCCAATATCTCAAGGAAGTTCAAGATGCCCACTATCAAAGTTTATGATGGCACTGGAGATCCCGCCAATCATGTCAGGATATTCTCTAATACACTATTGCTACAGCCCGTGAATGACGCTATTAAGTGTCGGGCCTTTCCTCAAACCCTGTCGGGTATGGCTCAAAGATGGTATAGTAGTTTGCCCCCAAACTCTATTGGGTCCTTCAGAGAATTTAGTCAGGCTTTTATTAAGCAGTTCATCGGTGGGAGAGTGCATGAGAAAAGTTCAGCATCCCTCATGAGCATTGTGCAGGGAGCGAAGGACTCCTTAAGAGACTACCTGAATCATTTCACGAAGGAAGCTTTAAAAGTCCCGGACCTTGATGACAAGGTAGCCATGATAGTACTGCAACAGGGAACTAGGGATGAGTTTTTCAAGATGTCCTTGGCCAAACACCCCCCTGAATGCATGTTGCAGCTCCAAGAAAGGGCAGGGAAGTACATCAAGGTGGAAGAGAGTATGAGGAAGACAGTCGTGAGCAACGAGCCCGCTGGAGGCAAGAAGCGGAAGACCGATCTGGAATACATCGCTAAGGACAAGTATCCCAGAACTGAGCAAAACCCTGACTCAACTCCGAAGAGAGGAGGACCTAGACAAAAATTCACTGAGTATGCTAAGCTGAATGCTCCAGGGAGCCAAATTTTAATGGAAATCGAGAAAGATCGAGATATTCGTTGGCCTAAGCCCTTGAAGGCCGATCCTGCCAAGTTAGATAAGAGCAAGTATTGTAGATTTCACAAGGATGTTGGTCATGACATTGATGAGTGTAGGCAACTGAAAGATGAAATTGAGTTCCTTATTAGAAAAGAGAGATTGAACAAGTACACTGGAGATGGAGGAGACAGGATCAACAATGTGAGAAAAAACTTTGATGATCGAAGAAGAGATCAAGAAGATCAGGGGCGAAATCTCCAACATAGGGGACCGGTGACATATACAATCTTCTGAGGACTGCGACCCCGAGGGCCTGTGATAAACACAATTTTTGGAGGACCAACTACTGCTGGATTATCCAAGAACTCCAGGAAAGCGTATGCCCGAGAAGTTATGCATATTGTTGGGGAAGCCCCGAAGAGGGCCAGGACAGGAGTAACAATGTCTTTTGATGATTCTGATCTGGAGGGTGTGAAATTTCCCCATGACGACCCGCTGGTCATAACCCCGATAATAGGGAACAGCCCGGTGAGAACGGTCCTTGTGGATAATGGTGCTTCAGTGGATATCTTGCTCCATGACACCTTTTTAAGGATGGGATATAATGACTCCCAATTGACCCCAACCGACATGCCGATATATGGATTTGCGGGAGTGGAGTACCCCATGGAAGGGATAATCAAGTTACCAACAACCATAGGACAGGAACCAAGGCATGCAACTCAGATGTTGGACTTTGTGGTGGTGAAGGCTAGTTCGACTTACAATGCTATCATGGGAAGAACAGGGATACACGCCTTCAAGGAAGTCCCTTCTTCCTACCATTCAGTTATGAAGTTTCCCACCCGGGATGGGATCGGAGAAGATAGAGGAGATCAAAAAATGGCTAGAAGTTGTTATTTGGCCTCTTTGAGGGTAGATGGAGTTGGGGGCAGGTTCTTCCTATTGAAGATCTGGATATCCGAGAGAATGATGAGAAAAGAGGAAAGCCAGCAGAAGACTTAGTTTCGATTCCTTTAACCCCCGAGGATCCTGAGAAGGTGACTTTCATTGGAGCCACACTCGAGGAGCCCCTTAGAGGGAAGTTGGTGAAATTTTTACAAGAAAATAGTGACGTGTTTACATGGTCAGCAGCTGATATGCCAGGCATAGACCCGGAACTGATTACTCACAAGCTGAATGTGGATCCAAATCGGAAGACAGTGAAGCAAAAGAAAAGAAGTTTTGCTCCAGAGAGGCAAGAAACTATAAAACAGGAAGTAGAGAAGCTCTTAGAGGCTGGTTTCATTGAGGAGATTCAATTTCCGGTATGGTTAGCAAACCCTGTAATGGTGAAGAAGGCCAATAGAAAATGGAGGATGTGTGTGGACTTCACTGATCTGAATGATGCATGTCCTAAGGACTGTTTCCCATTACCAAGGATTGATACTTTGATAGATGCCACTGCTGGGCATGAGATGTTGAGCTTTGTGGATGGGTTTAGTGGATACAATCAGATCAAGATTCACAAGGATGACATTCCAAAGGTATCATTCATCACTGACTTTGGTGTTTATTGTTATCTTGTTATGGCATTTGGTCTCAAGAATGCAGGAGCCACCTATCAAAGGTTGGTAAATAAAATTTTTAAGGATCTTATAGGCAAGACTATGGAAGTCTATGTTGATGACATGTTAGTCAATAGTCTAGTAAAGACTGATCATATAACCCATTTGAGGGAAGCTTTCGAGGTCCTGAGATACCACAAGATAATGTTAAATCCTACGAAGTGTGCTTTCGGAGTAGGATCTGGAAAATTTTTGGGATTGATGGTCTCCAATAGAGGGATCGAGGCCAACCCCGATAAAATAAAGGCAATCCTGGACATGGGGCCACCAAAAACTATCAAAGATGTTCAAAAGCTCACTGGAAGGGTTGTTGCGTTGGGACGATTCGTCTCCAAATCCGGGGTTAAGTGTTTGTCATTTTTCAAGTCATTAAAGAAGGTTAAGGATTTTGTATGGAGTGAAGAAAGCCAGAAGTCATTCAAAAAGTTTAAGGAATATATGGCTCAAGCCCCGTTGTTGGCCAAGCCAGCTTTGAATGAGGTTCTATACTTGTACTTGGCCGTTTCAGAAAGTGCCTTGAGCGCTGTGTTGGTTAAGGAGGAACTGAAAATCCAGAAACCCGTATACTATGTCAGTAAAATTCTGCATGGAGTTGAGTTGAATTATTCAACTATTGAGAAGTTTGCTTTAGCCTTGGTAATGGCTTCGAGAAAGCTGCGTCCTTACTTCCAGGCTCATAAAATTGAGATGCTAACAAATCAACCCCTGAGAAATATCATTCACAGTCCCAAGGCTAGTGGGAGGTTGATCAAGTGGGATTTTGTATAAAAGATCTTATGTGGTTCCTTACTTAAGGTGTCTCAGGCCCGATGAGGCACGCTTGGCTCTTGAAGAAGTACATGAATGTATCTGTGGGCAACACTTGGGGGGTAGAGCACTAGCTCATAAGATAACCCGTTTAGGTTTCTATTGGCCATAAATGATGGCTGATGCCAAAGAATATATAAAGAAGTGTGACCGCTGTCATAAGCATGCACCTGTCGTTAGACAGCCCCCCCAAGATGCTGACCTCCATCAACTCACCCATCCCCTTTGCTATGTGGGGAATAGATATACTTGGGCCTTTCCCCATGGCCACAGCACAAAGGAAGTTCCTGATTGTAGACATTGATTATTTTACTAAGTGGATTGAAGCCAAGCCTTTGGACAAAATCACAACTAAGCAGGTTGCACAATTCCTGTGGGAAAATATCATGTGCCGGTATGGAATTCCTCGCATCGTGGTCACTGACAATGGAACACAGTTCAACAATGAGGAATTCA
The DNA here is from genome assembly GCF_009905375.1 of Apium graveolens. NCBI lineage: Eukaryota > Viridiplantae > Streptophyta > Magnoliopsida > Apiales > Apiaceae > Apium > Apium graveolens. Next base: position 40,052 of record NW_027419098.1, read on the forward strand.
AGAAGTATTGTGAGAAGAATGAAATTGAATTACGATTTACCTCAGTGGCTCACCCACAAGCCAATGGGCAAGCGAAAGTGGTGAATCGAATAATCCTGGATGGACTAAAGAAGAGGATCGAGAAGTCGAGAAATAACTGGGTGGATGAAATACTCCCAATACTATGGGCCTATAGGACTACTTGTAGAGTCACGACTGGAGCAACTCCCTTCATGTTAACATATGGGGCAGAAGTAGTTGTTCCTGTAGAAATATCACATTCCTCCCCCAGGATTCAAGCTTTCAATGCTAAGGAAAATGAGGAAGGGAAAAGGTTAGCCCTGGATCTAATTGATGAAATACGAGATGAGGCACATGCGAAGATAGTGGAATATCAAAAAAAGGCTTCGTTCTATTACAACCTAAGGATTAAAGAAAGGTTCTTCAAACAAGGTGACTTAGTCTTGAGGAAGGTGGAAGCTTCTGGTGTAGGACAGAAAGGGAAACTTGCCCCAAATTGGGAAGGGCCGTACAAGGTTAAGAGCATTCAGGGTAGAGGAACCTACAAGCTGGAGACTATGGATGGTTTTGAAGTCCCGAGAACTTGGCATGCCCAAAACCTGAAGGTTTACTATGTGTAAAACAGTTAAAGCTCGATTCTCACTTGTCGGAATGACGAGTAGGTTTAAAAACACCTTGAAGCTTTGTTTGCTTAGGATCTTTATATAGGATATGTTTAATTTTATCAGGGTTGAACCCATCTCATGTAAGGTATCGAGAATATCAAGTTATAATAAAAAGCGTTCAGCTTAATCTAGCCTATTAGATTGATACATTGTGAAGGATTAAACCAAGTTATAAACTTGAGTTTGAAAACTCGGAAAAAACACGATAATACTTGGACAATACAAGTGAAAATAGCAAAAGTCAATTACAAAGTTCAATATTGTCTAAAAAGAAAAATATATAATAATTTAAAGAACTTAGGCCTTAGAAGGCTCATATTCTTCAAAACCACTATCCGAAGTCTCCTCGGACGTCTCTTCAGTCGGTCCCTCGGAAGTCTCTTCAGAAGTCTCCGCAGAAGTTTCCTCGGAACTACCCTCGGATGCTCTGGATGCCACAGGGGACGCTGGTTTTGGAGGCTCTTCTACCCTGGCCTTCTTTATAATAGGCTCGGTCTCCTCCTCAGAAGAAGATCCTCCTCTTCAGAGCTGGATTCAGGCTCCCTCCTTTTTTGGCCTTGGCCCTGGCTTCCTGATGGCGCTATAAACGGGGACACTGAAGGGTCATCCTTAATCAGATCGACAAGCTTATCTGCAAAGCCCCCAAGTGCTGGGACTTGCACAGGGCAAGGGAAGGAAGATTGTTCAAGGACCTCAGGAAACTCTTCCTAGATAGCCTCCACAGCAGCGTCCCAGCCTTCCTTGTAGCTGACTGGATGAAGGAGGGCATCGTGCTCCACCATTAAGTCCTTGAATTCTTGAGTATCCATCCAGTCATCAAAGGCCTTGTCCTTCTGGGCCTTGAGAATAACAATCTCAGCCCGGGCCGTTTCAAGGTCGGAAGTTGAGGAGGCAAGTTGGGCTTGGAGAGCCTCTATCCTCTGGTTGGCCTCCTCCAACTTCTTGTTTGCGTCTTCTAGGCCAACTTTCCAAGCCTTGGCTTGGTGAGTTACCCCTTGAAAATGGACGTTCGCCTATAAGAGACAAAGGAAAAGTGGGAAACAAGAAAAATTATGACAAAAAGCTATGAATGCCAGAAGAAAAAGACGTACCGTCGCCAAAGCATGTGCTCCAAAAAGCTCGTTAGCCTCCAAGTCATGTTAAAGGACAAGGTCATGATAGTCTACAGGGGAAATAGAATGCATAGACCATTCCTTGGCAAGTGTTGTGTTGCCAACAATCGAATCCTTTCCCCGGATTCCCCAGGCAGGTTGGAAGAAAGCCCCCGGTTTCTGTTTTGTACGTAAAAGTTGGATGGGGCCCTCCTCGTCTCCTTCCTTCGCCTGAAGAAGGAATTCTGGGAAGCGATCCCCAAGGCGCGGGTCCTTGAAGACCTTCCCGGTGCATTTCATCCTGGTCGTTTCCAGGTCTTTAGGCTTTGTAGCCTCTTCGATCTTCTCAGCAACTGCAACGAATAAGATAAGTGAATTGAAAAATTAGCAACGTAAAAAGTGGGAGGAATGAAGATAATTAGAGAAGGAAGGAAACATACTTTTTTTAGGAACGGGAGAAAGGCCACGTTTTCCAAGAACGGTCTCCCTGATAAGATCCCAAGAGTGGGAAGTCCCATTATCTTGAGTAAGGAGGTTGAAGGCTCTGGTCTCCTCCTCAGATAAAACTATATCATTCGGGCTCCCATCCACAGCTAGCCCAAAAGACGAACGAAAGAAGGTGCCCCAATCGCCGCCCTCCCAAAGAACGTACAGAAAATCCTTCTTCCACCCCAAGTTATTATCGGGGATGGACTTCCCATTCACTATGTGGGGAATAGTGGGGCGTTGGTTCAAAGAAACCCACCCCAGATTCTTGTCAGGGTTGTTCTTGAACTGAAAGATCTTTCTGAACACAACAACCGAGGTAGGGACGTTGTGCTTGGCACATTGCGACAAGTAGCAAAGAATCAACCTCCAAGAGTTTGGAGGGAGTTGGCAAGGGCTGATGCCCACATCAGCTAGCAGAACAGGGATAAATGGGTGAAAGGGGAGTCTGATACATGCCGTTAGAGTGTCCCTGTATACGCATAGAGCGTATTTTTTCCATTAACAGGGCCTGTCGGCCGGACCCGCAAGAACCAGCTTGAAGGATTCCTTGATTTTGAAACAAGTACTCGACTTGTCCAGCTCCTTTGGATCCCGGAAGACACTGATGTGGTCGTGCGCGTCCAGATGCGCGTCAGACGGGTACTCATCCCCTCAGGTGTTGATCATATCAATCAAGGAAGTGTACCTTGATCGAATGGGGAACTCATTAGACTTTTTGGCCATGTTCATCTTGGCCAAACGAGTCATTCTCTTATCAGCCATCTGAAAAAAGGGTGCAAAAGAAGACAATTTTAAAACAAGCTATGCAAAAACGAGCAAAAGAAAAGAAGAGAGAAAGGCATTTTACCTGAAGTAATGCTGCAAAAAGGGGCTGGCTTGCTAAGTGAAGGTTTTGGGGCTCAAAAACTCCGCCCTACAATTATTTCTATGAGATCTTTAGGAGAAGAAAAGAGGAATGGAATTTATAAATGAGAAAGTGAGAAATGAGTGACCCTAGTTACTCCTTTATATAGGCGGAAAAGGGAAGATGAAAAGGCTGAAAAGCCTATTAAGCTGAAGGCCCAAAGAAAAAGCCCAAATTCTGGAATGTTCCAGAATATCTTTAGAGTTATAAAGTTCTAGAACCTTCCAGAATATCTTCAATAATTCCTAAGGCCCAAACGAGGCCCAAATCCAAAAAGTATTTGGAAAAGTGAAGGCCCAAATCCTAAAAGGGTTTAGAAAAGTGAAGGCCCAAATGAGGCCCGAATCCAAAAAGGATTTGGAAAAGTAAAGGCCCAAACAAGGCCCAAACCAAGTTGGATTAGAAAAAGCACAATAAAGACCAGGATTGAGGTCAAATTTGAGGTCGTAAATCCTATCTGAATTCTTTCGAACAGGCGCCCGAAAATACGGGTTAAAAATACCAGGATTGAGGTCGAATTTAAGGTCGTAAATCCTATTTGAATTCTTTCGAACAGGCGCCCAAAAAATACACGTTAAAAAGACCAGGATGGAGGTCGAAGTTGAAGTCGTGGATTCAGTTCGAATTCTTTCGAACAGAAGCCATAAAAGTACTTATCAATAAGACCAAGATTGAGGTCGAAATCCTGGTCATAAATCAAGCACAAAATTTTTGAGAAGGAGGACTAAGATCCAGGTCGTAGGTTCGACTAGGATCCAGGTCGAAACCCTGGTCGTGATTCCTAGTCAAAACCTTACGAACAGGAGTCAAAAAGGGACCAAAACTTCGACCAAGATCCAGGTCGTAGGTTCGACTAGGATCCAGGTCGAAACCCTGGTCGTGATTCCTAGTCGAAACCTTGCGAACAGGAATCAAATAAGGACAGAAATTTTAACCAAAATCCAGGTCGAAGGTTCGACTAGGATCCTGGTCGAAATCCAGGTCGTGTAACCTATTCGAAATCCTTCGACCAGGAATCAAACAAGGACAGAAATTTTGACCAAAATCCAGGTCGAATGCTCGACTAGGATCCTGGTCGAAATCCAGGTCGTGGAACCTAGCCGAAATCCTTCGACCAGGATTAAAAGGCTGGCCCAAAGTTCGACTAGGATCCAGGTCGAATTTTCGACTAGGATCCTGGTCGGAAAACGGCTGAAAGTTAGAAAATGTTTTTGAAAAGTTGCAGAAAATTTGGAAAATCTCGGAAATAAAGGGAAAATTCCTAAAAAATACCAGAAAATTCCTAAAAAGAGGGAAAAAGGTAAAAAAATAATAGGGAAGTTTTTAAACAACCCTGAAGTCGCCTACAATGCAAATCGTTATAAATGTGTAGGTCGCTCCACACTTTACACAAAACGATACCCTGTAAGGGAATGAATGAACTTAACTTTTACGAAATCTTATACGGTTTCCCAAAAGTTGGGGGGGGGGAATGATAGGGAATAAATAAATCCTGATTATGTAATTAAATATTGCATTAATTACACATGATTTGGGCTACAAGGCCCAATAAGAAGATGTATGACATTCAGACCAAAAAGGTTAACACATGGATCAGGCCTGATGGAACAAAGAAAGCCCAAAACCCTGAATATTAATTAATTTCATAATTAATTAATAAGGGAAAAATCAGCTATTAAGAAGAGTCCTAATAAGGACATAAATCCTTGTAGATTAGCCTCCAAGGGACCTAAGAGGATAAGGAATCAGTTTCCTACCACTTAGGACTCCAAAGTCCATTCTAATTCTGAGTCTTGACTACCAAGTCTCCTATACCTAGTCCAATTCAAGGACTCCCAAAATCTATATAAGGGGCCTCACCCCACAAATCAGAACTATATTTTTTGACTTGATCATTGGCAATCAGCAAGGTACATAGGCATCTTGTTAAGGCAGATTGAGTCACGAAGCACAAGAGCAGTCAAATCGAGCCAGAAAGCTCACGTTCCTTAGTAATAAACACAGCAATTATATACCTTAGTTTTTAATCCATAACAGGTATGTACTTTTAGTAAAGTGTAGAGATGCTTGAATTTGATATTCTTTGGATGCTAATATTAAAATGACTCACATTTGACATATATAAAAATATATATTCAATTGCATTTATTATATAATCTTATTCTTTAGTATATAAAAAGTTGAAAGTTCCACGTGTTTGAATATTTTATAATATTCACAATGTATGGGCTTACAAATTAAAAACAGTTATATTTAGTATTTATTCTATATTTGGACTAATTAAGTGGTTTAAAATAAAAGGGTCCAACTACATCTATTCGATATTGGCTTTGTAATATGTAATACCCTGTAGGAGTCTGATTAACGTTAATGGGTCTAATTGGGCTACTATATAAATAACATAATAGGGTTTTGATCCCCGAGATAATTCGCAACCTCTACTCCTCTATTTCCATCAGTTTGAGCGAGATACAGCTAGAGGCCGAATCATGTCTGTGAAAGATCAAGTCTCACAATCTATATTCATATTCGTATTCAAATCTACCACTATAAAATCAGGTACGCTTCTGTATTACAGTTTTTATGTAACCTTGATAATATCGCGTAAGATGATCCTGATATGTATTTAAATCTAACAAGTGGTATCAAAGTCTATCTTATGTTGAATTATTTGGATTGATCATATAATATAATATGTATTATATGATTGTTCTAAATTATGCTCAATAATCTCGTAATGTTTTTGTCGCTCAGGCGCGCTATTCATCATGCTAGATATCATCGGTGATCAGTATATGGGTGCTTGTTAATTGTTTTATATATGTAGATACAGGCACTTGCTCAAATGAGAATCCTCATTATTATGAGAACTGAGATCTAATCTCAACCACACAATTTTAACCCTGAACTAAATCACAACCACACATTTTTAATTTTTATTTTACACTTAATCTATTTCATCCCCTTACATCTCATTTCCACCCACCATTATCTCCACCAATCACCACCACATACCAGCCGCCGCTACTCCGGCGCCGTCAACCTCCACCACCACCACCAGATCTGCTATTTCTCTCTCTCTCTCACTCCATCCCTCCCTCCCTCTTCCCTCTTCATCCCGATTCAATTGCAGTTGACGATCCTCTCTCCTCCTCGTCGTGTCGACACCTCTATGTTACCGTCTCTCTCACCGCCCCCTCTCTCCCATCATTCCCCTCCCCCGCATTCATATCTACAATTCCGATTTGATTATTATCCGATGAAACTCCATTTGACCGAACGATGTTTTAAATATTACAAGTGGTGGTGTGTGGTAGGGATGAAGATGATGTTGTAGTGGTGATGGGTGATGTTATTGTGGTGGTGAAGATTATAGGTAGTGGTTGGAGTGTGTAATATTGTGATTTTAGTGTTGATTCATGGTGATTCGTGGTGTTTGATGAAGATCTGGTGGTGATTTATGTGTATACAGTGGTCAGACTTGGTGATCGTGGCTGTGTTGAATTTAATCTCAAAGTTTATTTAATATTGGAAGTATTTTGTTTATTTGATTTAGTCAGTTGTTTCAGCATAATGTTAGGAATCATAATAAGTCAATAGTAGTTGCTTTTGTTTAGGAACACTCCTCAGATCGTGTGCTAAGTTTTAGCTGGTAGTTTCCCTGTTTGCATGTATTTAAAAGATGAAACTCCTTCTGAAATAAAAGAAGCCAATACAACGTTTCTGGCTCTTCTTTCTTGTCCATTTAATTAAATCAGTTTACATTGTTAAAGATCAAGAAGTGGTATCAGAGCAAAAGAGGTCTTGGTTGACGTATAACACCAAATATGGAGGTGAACAAAGCTAAAGGAGGAGGATCGTACGGTTTAAGCTACCTAATGCTGGAAAGGAGTAACTACACGGCTTGGGCGCTTAAGATGAAGGTCATGATACAAGCCCAGGGAGTATGGTCTGCAATCGAGCCAAGTGATCCCAAAGTAGCTGTTGAGGAGAAGGCTGACAAGGCTGACAAGGTTGATAAGGCAGCACTAGCGAAGGCTGACAAGGTAGCACTGGTGATGATTTACCAGGGGATACCTGAAGATGTGTTGCTCTCCATTACCAACAAGAAGACAGTAAAAGAATCATGGGATATGATTAATACGTTATGCCAAGGGGCAGACAGAGCTAAGAAGGCTTGAATTCAGAATTTGAAATCTGAATTGGAAATGTTAAGCATGAATGATAACGAACAAATTGAGGACTTTCACCTGAGAATGAACGGTGTGGTTAGAAATATTCGGGCTTTAGGAGAAGTGATGGAAGAATCGTATGTCGTCAAAAAACTGCTTCGTGCAGTCCCAGCAAAATTCATGCAAATAACCTCCACATTGGAGCAATTTGGCGATATGGAAACAATGACAGTAGAGGAGGCTGTTGGGTCACTCAAGGCGCATGAAGAACGGGTCAAGGGAAAGACAGACACCAAATAACAACAACTTATGCTAACGGAGGAAGAATGGATGAGACGAGAAGGGGATGAGAAGAAACTGCTGCTCACACGTGAAGAGTGGATAAAACGAAGGAGTGGTGACGAGAGGGCTGTGTAACAGAGGGTTCGTGGGAAATTTGACAAAAGCACCATCAAATGCTATAACTGCAATTTTTATGGTCACTTTGCCTCAGAGTTCAGGAAGCCAAGGAAACCCAAAGGAACACAAGAAGTGGAGGCTAACATGGCTATCATGACTGACGATGAACCAGCCTTACTTCTTGCTAAACATGTTAAATCAAAGTTGTTACTGAATGAAGATAAAGTGTACTCACACCAATTGTCAAGGAATGGAGACGGAGCAAGTAACTCAAACATTTGGTACCTTGACAATGGTGTGAGCAACCACATGATGGGTGCAAGAAATAAATTCACTGAACTTGATGAGAGCATTTCTGGTCAAGTTCGATTTGGAGATGGCTCAGTGGTAGAAATAAAGGGAAAAGGAACTGTTCAGATGCTGTACAAAAACGGAGAAGAAAAGACATTACAAGAGGTATACTACATCCCATGTCTACAAAATAATATTATATCTTTGGGTCAACTATCTGAAACAGGAAATAGAGTGGAGTTAAAGGGTGAATTTCTAAGAGTTTTTGATGATCAAGAACTCAAAATTATCATCGACTCAAACAAACATGAATGCATGATGACCAAGGCAGAAGAGATTTCAAAACTCTGGCACGCTCGTCTCGGGCACGTCAATTACCAGGCTATGGCCCTCATGTCGAAATTCCAGATGGTTGAAGGGATGCCAAAGACTCTAAATCTGAGTCAAGTATGTGATGAATGTCTCATGGGAAAACAGACTAGAAAGGCGTTCTCTCACAAAGCTAATTTCAGTGCAACCAAGGTTCTGGAGCTCATACATGGTAATTTGTGCGGTCCGATCTCTCCAACAACTAACTCTGGGTACAGATATTTCTTTCTTTTGGTGGACGACTTTAACATATATATGTGGGTCTATTTTCTCCGAAGTAAAGACGAGGCTTTTCAGACATTCAAAAATTTTAGAGCTTTGGTGGAGGATGGGCCTGAGAAAAAGATCAAGATATTTCGAATCACCAGAGGAGGTGAATTCAACTCTAGTGATTTTAGAGAATATTGCGAAGGAGCTGGAATTCATAGAAATTACACGACACCCTACACACCCCAATAAAACGGGGTTGTAGAGCGTCGAAACAGAACCGTTGTAGAGATGACTAGAAGCAGCCTGAAAGAAATGTAATTACCAGCCAAACTATGGGCCGAAGGAGTTAGAAATGCAATATACATCCTCAATAGGCTCCCTACATGAGCATTGACAAATCAGACCCCGTATGAGGCCCGGGGAAACAAGAAACCAGAGGTGAGTCATGTGCGTGTTTTTAGTTGCTTGGCACATATGAAAACGCCAAGTGTTCATAACACAAAACTTGACGATCGAAGTAAAAGAATGGTTAACTTGGGACGTGAACCTGGAATGAAAGGATATAGGTTATATGATCCTGTGGAGAACAGGATTCAGGTCAGTCGCGACGTGATTTTCGAAGAGACGAAACAATGGCCTTGAAGCTCACTCACAGAAGGAGAAAACACACATGATACACTTATTTTGACCAGTATGTTTGAAACGAGCGAAGGTGTAACTCCAGACGACCATCAAACCACAGAGTCTGAAGACTTCAATCACGGTTTAGAACCTGACAGTTACAGTGAAAGCAGTGATCAAAGTGGAACATGTACGCCAATTCAGACTCCAAGTTCACAGTCCCAGACATATACATTAAGTTCATCATTTCAGTCCTCTATAGATAGAATTGATCGGGAAAACTACGATGACAACTCGACTCCAAAGAAATTCAAATCAGTCAGAGAAATATACCAAGCCTTGGATGAAGAAGAATTGCATCTTATGGGAATAGATGAGCCAGTTAACTACGCACGGCTGTAACAGATGCTAAGTGGAGGGCTGCAATGACATAGGAGATAAGCTCCATCGAAGCAAATGAGACATGGAGACTCATAGAGCTACCACCCGATCAGAAAATTATAGGCCTAAAGTGGATTTATAAACTGAAGAAAGATGCAAATGGACAAGCAGTGAAGTACAAAGCGCGTCTTATAGTGAAGGGGTACGTACAAGAATATGGGATCGACTTTGATGAGGTTTATGCGCCCGTTACTCGAATAGAGACTGTAAGATTACTATTGGCTTTGGCAGCTAATGAGCAGTGGGAAGTGCATCACCTTGATGTCAAGACGGCGTTTTTAAATGGCGATATAAAGGAAGATGTGTACGTTGTTCAACATGAAGGATTTGAAAGAAAGGGGCAGGAACACTTGGTGTATAAGTTGGAGAAAGCTCTGTACGGTCTTCGCCAAGCACCACGTGCTTGGTATACAAAATTGAATTCTTGTCTCTTGGAACTGGGATTTGCTCGTTGCCCATACGAGCATGCTGTGTATACCAGGAAGAAAGGTGCAGAAAAGCTAGTGGTTGCAGTATATGTGGACGACTTGTTAATCACAGGTACGAGTAGTGGTGTTATTGAAGTTTTTAAATCACAGATATTCGCAAGGTTCGAGATGAGTGACTTGGGCAAACTAAGCTATTATCTGGGAATTGAGGTTGTGCAAGGAGAAGGCTATATCGAGTTGAAGGAGGGAGGATACGCACGCAAAATTCTTGAGAAAGCTGGCATGGCAGATTGCAACCCAAAGAAGTACCCGATGGATCCAAAGGAACAGCTTAGTCGTGATGAGCCTGGAAAGTAGGTTGATGCGACTGACTATAAAAGCATGGTGGGAGGGCTTCAGTATCTGGTTCATACTCGACCAGATATAGCCTATTCCGTGGGAGTAGTGATCCGTTACATGGAAAAGCCCACGAAGAAACACTTAGATGCTGTGAAAAAAATTCTTAGGTACATAAAGGGGACTATACAGTACGGTTTGGTGTATTCAAAGGACAGTGGTAACAACATTTTAACCGGCTTCTCGGACAGCGACTTGGGTGGTCAAGTGGACGATAGGAAAAGTACAGGAGGCATGATCTTTTACTTGAATGAGAGTGTTATTACTTGGGTGTCAGAAAAACAGAAGTGTGTTGCACTTTTTTCGTGTGAGGCCGAGTTCATGGCTGCCACGGTAGCTGCTTGCCAAGGTATATGGCTCAGAAACATACTTAGTCGAATAACATCTGAAACGGTTGGTCCAGTGGTCTTATACATTGACAATCGAAGTGCTACAGACTTGGCGAAGAACCCCATATTTCATGGGAGAAGCAAACATATCGATATATGCTTCCATTTTATAAGGGAATATGTAGAACGAGGTGAAGTGGTTTTGAAGCATGTCTGTAACAGTGATCAAAGAGCAGATGTTCTGACAAAAGGAATGGCCACCATCAGGTTCGAGAAAATGAGACGATTGTTGGGTGTCAAGGACTTGGGAAGACAACTTTGAGATTAAGGGGGAGAGTGTTGAATTTAATTTTAAAGTTTATTTAATGTTGGAAGTATTTTGTTTATTTGATAATGTTAGGAATCATAATAAGTCAATAGTAGTTGCTTTTCTTTAAGAGCACTCCTCAGATCGTGTGCTAAGTTTTAGCTGGTAGTTTCCCTATTTGCATGTATTTAAAATAGATGAAACTCCTTCTGAAATAAAAGAAGCCAATACAACGTTTCTGGCACTTCTTTCTTGTCCATTTAATTAAATCAATTTACATTGTTAAAGATCAAGAGGCTGGATCTGATGGGCAGAAAGTGGCTGAAAGTGGTGATTTTTAGTTCGCGGTGGTGATTTTTGTTATAGTATTGGTGATTGTAATTGATGAATGGAGTTGGTGGCCGGATCTGGTGGGTACAGGCAGTGACCAGTTGTGGTGATTTTTTGTTTGCTGGTGGCCGAATGTGGTAATTTTTATGTTTCCGATGGTGATTTTATATTTTGACAGTGGTGATTTTATGTTTGACGGTGGTGATTTTCTGGAGGTGGCCGGAAATGGTGGTTGTCGGTGATTGGAGGAGGTGGTATATGGTAAGTAGAAAGAAGATGATAGCTGAAGATGATGATGAGATTTAAAATGAGTGGTCTAGATTAAAAATAAATTTAAATTTATGTGATTGAGATTAGATCTCATATCTCGCCAAAAAAAGTTCTCAATGGAGTAAGACACTGTAGATACATATTTCGTTTAACTGAAATCAGGAATTAATGTCACATTTTGTGCTTTTCTGTACACGTGAGCCATTATAGTATACATGCTTATTAAATGGCCAGTAAAAATATATTAAATTCAGATTATATAATTAATACGTTAATGATGATCACATATTAAAGGACTACATATGTTAATTGGTTCATCCTTTTTTGGCTTGTGATTTATACATGAATGCTAAATTATTTGACTGCCATTTTTTTAACTTCGTATTGTACATGGAATTATTTATCAACGCGTATTCGGTTGGTACGTGAACATGGTCACTTGGGCAATTCTGGTTCAGTCATTTTTTTATTTCTTATTATGCATGAAATTAGTTTAAAGATTATTAGTATTTTGCGGCCATGTCATGTTTATTAATTCATTAGCTTCATGTTTTAAAAGAATTTGGACTTAAATATATACATGTACGCAAAATGATATCGGTAATAAGAAGTGCAACTTGTGTATGTTTCGGTACATAATTTATGATTATATTTTTTTGCGGATTATGATGAATTTTAGGTTGTAAAATATTAAAAATATTAGGTGATTTTTTTAAAATTTTGAAAATAATACGGATTTAGTGCACATTTTTATTTAGAAAAATATATATAATATTTTATCATTTTATTTCCTAAATAAGTGAGTTGAAGCAAAATATTATCAAAATGATATTTCTGTGTAAATTTATTTATTTTTGAAATATTAGAATGTGTATATATATTATTTATGCCTTACATAATCGGCACAAAGGAAGCTTATTTAATGGTCAGATAATAGATGTGCTTGTTGGAATAAATATGTAACAATTATAAATCTTTCATGTGAGTAACTAACCGGCCCAAAGGAAGGATTTTTAATTGACCGGATTTATTATTAATATTTGATTCTTGCGTGGAGACTACCGCTTGCGAGTTAATATTTATGTCCAAAAACTAAATATTAATGTTGTGTTAGGTATCTTGTCAAATGGGCCCACACACAAACAATAGTTTTTTTACATTCATGTTTTCTTGTGCTATTATATATGCATGTGACATGATTTTTTTTTAATTATTCGAGCTTTTTTTTCCAAATAGCTAGTAATTGCATCTGTTGTTAATGTAAATACCAACATGAACTTCATTCTCATGCTTAACGGCGGAAACTTTAAGAGCTGGAGGCATAAACTTTAAGAGCTCGAAAGATAACGTTCTTTTAGTTCTCTGATGCATGAATTTAGACTATGCTATAAGGAAAGAGCAACATGTTTCTCTTACAGATGAAAGTTCAGCTACAGATAAATTGAACTTTGAGAAGTGGGAACGTTCTAATCGCTTAAGTCTAATAATGATAAACGCAACATTCCTGAAGTATTCAGGGGTGGTATGTCTGATGACTCCTATGAGGTATTTGTAAAGGATTTCCTTGATGAGCTTGAAAAGCATTTTACGAAAAGTGAAAAGGTCGAGACAAGTAAGCTTTTAGTTGATCTTGTTCAGATAAGGTTTAAAGCTAAATGAAATATTCGGGAATTATGAAGATGCCTAACATCCTTGAAAACTGAATGCACTAAAACTTGACTTGTTTGATGACTTGATAGTGCATTTGGTACTCATCTCTCTTTCTGCAAAATACAATCAATTTATAGTGAGTTATAATACTCGGAAGGATAAATGAGCTCTAAATGAGCTCATTTCACATTGTGTGCAAGAGGAAGATAGATTGAAGTTTGACAAGACTGAAAGTGCTCATGTTACAATTACCTCAAAGGTTAACTACCGAAAGAGGACTAAAGAGAAGGAGACTACAGTGTAAAAATTACAGCCTAAGAAACAAAAGACTCAAAATCAAGCAATTACTTGTTTCTTTTTTAAGAATTCTGGGCACGTGAAGAAGGAATGTCTCTAGTACGTCACTAGGCGTATGAAGAAAGGTAGACTTTCATTTTTTTTGTTATAAAGTTAATTTGATTTTTGTGTCTATTAATACATAGTGGGTCGATTCTGGTATTACTACTCATACAAGTTTGTGTTTGGGGTTGTATTTGGAGCCAGAAACCAAGTGATGCTGAAAGATTCATCTATATATGGGTGATGGAAATGCAGTTTCAGTTGAAGCCATTGACATTTTTTTAATTATCTTTTGAGACTGGTCAATTTATTGAATTAAGAGATACTTCTATAGTACCGTCATTTAGACAAAATTTTGGTTTTATATTTCTATTTTGGACAAATATGGTTATCTTGTTCATTTGGAAATAATAAATTTAGTCTATTTCTTAATTCATCTTTAGCTGAGACTGGTTCTTTGATTGATAATTTGTATATGCTGAATGTAATTTCTTCATCTAATGAAAACTTGCAAATAACATCAAGAGGTACAAAATAAAAAATTCTGGAGAAATAATTCTGTTATCTTATAGCATAAGTGTTTATGACATATCTCTAAAGAGAGACTAGAGAAACTTGTGTCACATTGAATACTTGAATCTCTTGATTATTCAGACCTTAATGTATGCCTTTAGTGTATTAAGGGTAAATAGACAAACCTAAGGAAATTAAGTGCCAATAGAAGTACTAATGTCATATAGTTGATACATACTGATATATGTGGTCCATTCCCTACGGCCTCTTGGAATGGTCAAAAGTATTTTATCATTTTTATAGACTACTATTCTCGATATGGGTACTTATGTTTAATACAAGAAAAGTCATAGTTTTTTTTGGATGTGTTTAAAGTCTTCAAAGCCGAAGTTGAAAATCATCTTTGTGGGAAGATTAAAGATGTCAAATCTGATCGTGGTGGTGAATAATATGGTGGGTATGATAGATCTGGTGAATAACGTCTTGGATATTTTGCTAAATTCCTAGAGGAATGTAGAATCGTCCCACAATATATTATGCCTGGGAAACCACGCATGAATGGTGTTGCTGAAAGACGAAACAGAACACTTAAGGATATGGTAAGAAGTATGATTAGTCATTCTTCTTTACATGAATCACTCTTGGGAGATGTACTTAAGAGTGCAGCCTACATACTAGTAGCTCAATAACTGTTAGTTGATATTTTTTGGGTATCCCGAGAAAACAAAGGGTTTCAAGTTTTATGATCCTTTAACAAAGTCTTTTTTTTCAAAATAGCAAATGCTGGACTTCTTAAGGATGTTGAGTTTGAGAAGGAAGATAAAGTTAGGGATGTTGTTTTTGAGGAAGCATCAGTTTTTTTACCTCATATTGTTCAAGGCAACAATGTGGATATACCTATATAGTTTCCTACTTCAAAATCATGATGATGTTCAAGAAGAGCAAACTCAATAACCTCAAGAGGAAGTTCCACTTAGGCGATTCACTAGAGACATGAGAAGTGAAATTCCAGATGATTATATTGTATTTTTTCAAGAGCATGAGTTTGACATAGGGATAATGGAAGATGACCAAGTCAACTTCCAACAAGCTAAGAGAAGTGCTCATCGCCAAAAGTGGATTGAAGTCATGAATGATGAGATTATATCCATGAAGGACAATGACATTTTGGGATCTTGTCAAGTTGTCTAAAGGTGTGAAACTGATTGGTTGTAAAAGGATATTTATAACTAAAATGAATTTAAAGGGCAAATTTTTGAAAGATATGAAGTGCGTCTAGTCACAAAGGGTTTTACTCAAAAAACAGGCATTGATTATAAAGAGAATGAGTCATTAATTTTTCCCGTATATGGAATCGCAAATTTTATCAAACAATTATCTCATACGATTTTGAGTTCAATGTTATTGAAAAATGCATAAATCACAAGTTTAATGGGAGTAAATTTATATTCTTGGTGCTTTATGGTATACTATTAGCTTCTAACAATACATGATTATTGCATGAAACCAAGAGATTTCTTATTAAATCATCTAAGATACATCGAGATCGTTCTCGAGGTATTTTTGACTTATCACAAAAGAGCTATATCGAGAAGGTGCTTGCTCGGCATGGAAGATTGTGCATAAATAAGTACTCCTGTTGCTAAGGGAGACAATTTTAGTCTCAAAAAATGTCCTAAAAATAATGTTGAAGTAAAGAAGCTGCAGAACATTTCATATATTTCAGCTATTGGGAGTCTTATGCATGTTCAAGTTAGTACCCTATCGAATTTGGCATTCATTATGGGTATATTAAGCAGATATTCGAGTAAACCCGGAACGTATCATTGGATTACAATTAAACAGGTTATGAGGTACTTGTTAGGAACAAAAATGTTACTTACTCGTTCATCGGAAATCAGAAAATTTTGAGATCATTAGGTAATCCAATTTTTGATGTTGTTGATTGCGTAGATACAACAAACCTATTTATGGTAATATTTTTTTATTTCTTAATATGTAGACATTAAATATCCGGTTATTATAGAGAGATTGCAAAATAAGGTAATGTTTATTGAGTATATAAAAATAAATTTTATGCTAGCACACCCACTAAATTAAAGTTTTAACATCTAAGGTCTTTCAATGGCATACTGCTCATGCGGGTGTTGTCTCTTTGAAGAATTTTAGTTTTATTGGGAGTTTTGTTTTGTTCTTATATTCGGTACTCAATTTTATGTTGACATTATTGTGATACATTATGTGTTTTGAGTTTTTGTAGAATAAACTTGAGATTTTTTTCTCCTTATTACTCTAGATGGGTTATTTCTTTCAATTGTGATTTTGACATAAAATTGAAAGAATAAAGATTGATCTCACTAAAGTATTAAGAATCATTTGAAAATATACATGATTGAGATCACATGGCATGTAATTTCCAGTTAAACATCCATACCTGATCTATGTCATCAAATATATTTATGTGGTGATTATTGAGGATCGAGTTACGACAATGTGATGAAGGTCGCTTTGGTTTCATGTATATATATGAGATGGACCAGATTGATTAAAGAAGATGTTTCTAAAGAATAAACAATTATGTGTGCACCTGAGATTATTGAATGTAATTATTGTTTTGGAATAATTTGTAGCCCAAGTGGGAGATTGTTAGAATATTTTATAATATTCACAATGTATGACCTTACGAATTAAAGATAATTATATTTAATGTTTATTTTATATTTGGACTAATTAAGTAGTCTATAATAAAGGGTCGAATTACATCTTATTCGGTATGGGTTTGTAATATGTAATACACAATAGTAGTCTGATTAAAGTTAATGGGGTCTTATTGGGCTATTATATAAAGAATATAATAGGATTTTGGTCCCGAGACAATTCACAACCTCTACTCCTCTATTTCGATCAGTTTGAGCGAGATGCCACAATCCGTATTCATATATGTGATCATATATACCGCTATAAAATCAGATACGATTCTTGATAATATTGTATAAGATGATCCCGCTTATGTATTTTATATGTAACATCTCCAACTTTACGGAGTTTCGTTCTGTGATTATTTTTTTAATCAAATGTTCAAAAATCATCCCACAGCCCATCTACAGTTTGTTTGTTCTTTGTTTCAATTTGTGATTAAAAATAATAAAAACTTACGATGTACATCTTTTTTTGTTAAATGACAATATACAATTTTTGTTTTCACAAATTTCAAATTTTGTCCAGATGTATAGAGCTCATCATTTGCACTTTAACCTCTTTTGGATCAATTGTTTAACACCACTTAACCACTTTAAAAAATTAGAAATGATCTTCCTCTGATTTTCCTCCAGCTACGTTTGCGTTCAAAGAAACACAACATTATAAATCTTTAGCTAAATTGTTAATCAGTTGTTAAAAGAAAGAAAATCAACCAACATGTAGATACAAATCAATGTAGGAAGAATATCTCTACTGAAAATCTAAATCATTTGAGAATTACTTCACTAAGAGGTTATGCTTTGTTCAGAATCACTGTGGTGCTATAGTCTTCCCAAACTGTACTGAAATGTTGGATATAAAAGATGAAATGTAAAAGAAATAATAGTAAATCAGCTATTATTCGCGATACAATCCCATTAAACAAACACGACCTGCTGGTAAATCAACCTCCAAAAAAGGGAAGAGAGAAACATAGAACACACTTTCAAAGCTTCCTATCTGGAAAAAATGAAACAGAAAATATAGGCTCTTTACTAATACATGTCTGCGCATAGGATATTTCCTTGTCCCTTCATGTAGCTGTAGAACAATGCATAGTTGTTGCCTCTAATCAAATAAACATTACTAAACAAAACTAGGGGCCCTGTAAAGTAGTTGTGTTTATTGAGCATTAGCTATCATACTACAATTATCCCAAACACGATTATAAAGACTTGCTGGAGGCGAAAAAGGATAAACAGAGTAAGAGTTCATTGGTAACAATAGCTCTCCTATGCAGGTTTCCGACATGTAATAATAGAAAATTTGATCAGGTCTTTCTTGTATCCTTCGATCATCAGTGGCATCACCAGTGCCCCTCTGATTGTCTTCCATCCTATTGTAATAATTGGCAATTCAGAGAAAAAAACATATGATATAAATACATTGTTTACTTGGGGAAAAACATGAAAACATATTCAGTTGTTTGAAACATATGATGTCTACCACTTCGCAACAATGATGTAAAACCCTTCCATGTCAAAGCTGATTCTATCACTGCTGGCCAAAATGGTGCAACATTCTCTGACCAGTCTGCTGTTTTTATATCCTACAAAAGAAAAGCAAAAAGTACATCAGATACTTAAGTTACCAACTGTTTCAATACCTTAGGATGTTAAGACTTAAAATTACTACTTCAATTTATATCTATTGTTTTCTCGAAATTAGTTTGACTCTATGAAAGAGAACCACTGATGTGTTCATTAAACGACTTGAAGAGTGTTTGTTACTTTAAAGCGAGGTGCCACCGAACTGAGGCGAGCCATTAACATACACATTTCCTAAAAATATAATTCAGCATATAACATACTATTTATACCTATTCTAATGATATCCAAGATATATGGAGTATAAAATTAGTTTGGAAAGGGGTAATGTCAGGTGTCGGCTAGAGATATAATATTACCTCAAGAGAAAGGGACTCCATTAATTTTACATAATCAGAAGCAGAACACCAAGCTGGGAGATAGTACGCATCACAGATCCTGTCCAATAGTTTTTTCTCATCCGGGCGCAAGGACTCCTCAGAAGGGGAGAGAATTCTATGGCACCATGTAACAAGTATTATTGTGGCTCCTGGGGCAGCCACTCGGGCTAATTCACTAACAAACTGCAAGTTTACAAAGTGAAGTAGGATATAAGTTTTCATTAGAGGATAATACAAAAAGATAATACCAACATAGAGAAGAGGGAAAACAGAAACGACAATCTGTGATTGAGATATAAAATTAAAGATGCAGTAATACAAAAATTCTAAATTTGCAGTGTTATAAGCACCTTCTCTTTGTTTGGCATGTGTTCTCCACTCTCCATGGACCAAATGAGGTCAAATTCTCCATCAGGAAAAGGTTGATTCAGAGCATCTCCAACTTGAAAGGAAACCTGCATGTTTAATATAGTTACCCTTTTTTTCCATCCTTATACTTCTTTAGAAACAGGATGAAACTGTTGAGGTCCATAATCAGGGGAAGAGAATGACAAAAACTGTGATACTTTGAACTTATTTTTTTCTTTATATCATTTTTCATTGGTCGGTATAATGAAAATTAGAAACTGATATTTGTTGAAATATGTTCTACATAGATACTAATCAAAATTTGATTTGTAGAGTCACGGCGAAGCTCATTGAGTTTCACTCCAGAATGATGTTATACCAGAGTAATATTCTACCAGAAAACAGACAATTGATAATTAAGAAAGGATGGAAAAATCTGCGTGCACTAAAAAATGAGAAATGAGTATCCTTTCTTTGGTAGTTAAATGTGTAAATTCCTCATAAATTATCCAAACACAACTGCCCCTCTTCTCTGGGAAAATATCTGTCATTTAGTTGAACTTTTCCTGAATAGACATTAAGATATTGAGTAAGCTTTTATCTAGCATGCATGCACAAATGCCTGTAAATAGTGCAAGTAGAATTGGGGGGAGGTCAAACATTGATTTTGCTATAAAGTTTGTCTCTTTTCTCCGTTTTCTTTTTCTTTTTTTCTGCCAAGTCTCATTCTCCGTTCAGACATGAATATTAAGATAACAGACGCATTAACACTATGATGGAGCATACCTTATCAGATAGTCCTTGACCTGCAGCAAGAGCTTGAGCTCTTTGGGCTTGTACAGGGCTCAAAGTGATTCCTTGACATTGAGCACCATATTTCCTTGCTAAATACCTTGAGCTGCCTCCTATTCCACACCCGACATCAACTATCTTTTTTGGTATTTTAGCTGGCTCTGCTGATAAAAACACTTAATTTAGAATGCAAATGTTACTAAACAACACTATGAAATGTAAGGGTAACAATATTCCACGCATTGTTTTTCCGGAAAAGGAGAAAAACATTTATCCATTATACAAATATACAATAAGCATGAATCCACAGTCCATGATTGTCTATTTTCTTTTGTCAGCCAAGAAACTTACTTATGTGATAGGGGTTTTAACGTGGTGTGCACATGAGTACACAATAAGAAGTTATATGACAAATTCTGATTAGT
The DNA here is from genome assembly GCF_009905375.1 of Apium graveolens. NCBI lineage: Eukaryota > Viridiplantae > Streptophyta > Magnoliopsida > Apiales > Apiaceae > Apium > Apium graveolens. Next base: position 60,497 of record NW_027419098.1, read on the forward strand.
TATTTTCCAATAATTTTAATGGATCCCTTATACGCACAAAAATCCACACCAATAAGAATCATTTAACTCATAAAACAATCATTGTTAAATTGCGCACATAAACACACTAGACAAACTGATTTGATAAGGGACATTATATTAGCTTCGCTATATTGTATTCAGTGCAGAAGTCTAGACTGGTGCACAAGACTCAACTCTTGCACTGAGCAAATATGGAATTTTGTTTCCCGAACAAATACCAAGTACACACTTGACTATCAAAAATTGAAAAAAAATATTTATAAAAATAAAAAAAGAAATCACAAACTTCAGCTGGCTAACAACATTTGGCCAACAAAAAGAACAAGTATCCATGTATACACCACTCTCCGGTCACCGGTTTAAGAATTCAATGCATTTTTAAATTTAAATCCTCCTAGATTTTTATGTTAAGATACCAAATAAAACCTATGTTACCCTGTATCTTCTATTTTCCTCAAATACCCGTGTCAACACTTGACATTTGACACTGAGTATAAACACTCTTAGGGCAAAAATATGTAAAAATTTTGAATTTCAAGTCAAACATATATAAAAAGTAATCCCACAAAGAAAATGGAAAACATATATATATATATATATATAAAAAGGTTAATTAGTCAATCTATGTGAGATTTCCCCCCTCTGTCTCTCCCGTGTACAATTAAGATAGTACATTTAAAAAGAAATATAAAAAGATTTCGAAAAATCAGAGGCCATTAAATTACTATTTATGGAAAGTCTTGTCCGCCTATAATCAGGAAACACCGAAAGAAACACCGAAACACTAAAAACATACCAGAACCATAAGCAAAAGCAAGAGATTCCTCAACCATCCGAATCTGAGCAAGCCGATGATCCGATATCGAAACAGACGAATCAGGATCATAAAAGCCATGATGCATATGTTCACCCCATATATCTTCCCACAGCCCTGAAGACTCATCATACAACTCAGCAATCCCCTTCTGCAACACCTCAATCTCATTCGACGACACGGATGCGCTAGGCGGCTTCAACTGCTTCCTGGCTCCGACAGAACTGAGGCGAGTGGCGGCCGAGGAGAAGGTGGTCTGAAATGTGTTGAAGGCTGAGAGTATTCGGACCGAGTAGCACGTGGTGGTTGTCATTTTTTTTAATGTTTTATTTATGTTGGGCTCTGAAATAGTTGTGTGGGCGGCGAATGAGAAGACAGCAGGGATTATAGGTGAAATCTAGGAACAGTTATTAACAACTGACTGACAGAGTGATAAGTCCTGTTTCTAGTTACCTGAAAAAAATTACTGCACCTAGCAAATGTAGAGTGATAAGTCCTGTTTCTAGTTACCCGAAAAAAATTACTGCACTTAGCAAATGTGCACGGGTTTAAAATTATCGAATTCTAGAAATGATAATTTATACCGAATCGATTTATATCATATTGGTATTGACCCAATTGGATTTTACCGGAACCGAATATTTCGGCTTGTTCCCAATTAGCAGATAGATTTTACGGTCCGTTTGGGAAATTAGATTTCATTTAAAATTTTAGATTTGATCAAATTAGCTGTTTGAGAATTTGGACTTAGATTTCATTTAAAATCCAGGACATTCAAATATTAGTATAAACATGAGAATTTGAAATGATAACTCAAAACCTGTCATTTGAAATCCTTGATTTGAAATGAAATGTAAATTTTCAAACGTCCTCTTATGCTATATGAAATCCATTTCCTTAAAATGTTGTCGGTATACTATACAATTTTGATAAGTTAATAGTGTATTGATGAAAAATATTAATTTAAAAATACGTTTTATTGATTTTGAATGATATATTATGTTTATTTACTAAGAAAAACCATTTCCTGCATAAATTAGTGGAAAATCGAATTGATGAAACAAATTTTAAAATTAACCAGTAATTAATGAAAATTTGCAAAAAAGGGTAATTTTGTAAGTAGGAGCATTAATTGTCTGTTTTGAAATGACGTAATAGCCTGATAGCCCGTTCGCAGAAACGTCAGGTCTGATGTATTTTGCTGTCGAGTCAGGATTGGGCTGCCACAATTAGGTAACATCGTTGGAGTGGACTCGTGGAGTGCTCCCCAGAATTTTTTGACATCTAAAACATCCCATCTTCGGGGCTTAAGTGATGGCTACACATTAATACCATTAATACCATCTATACGGAAGATTTTTCGGTTTGTGCTCATGGCCACGTGCTAAAATATTGTGATAGATGAGTTGTAAAAATTTGATTAATGGAGAGCTCATTAATAATTATGGAGCCCTACTATATGTACAAAAATCCCCGCCGGTCAAATTTTTACAACTTGTATATATATATATATATATATATATATATATATATATATATTGTTAAAACAATCTGCGATTAATACATATAATCAAACAAATGTGTGCGTGAGTAAACGAAATCAAACGGAGGAAGAAAAGATATAAACAGAAGAGATATCCTCGAGTCCAGTTGAAACTGTCTCCTTAAAGCTATTTCGCCTCTCACCGTATGTGCGAGTCGATAGCCTCCCAGGATAAAACGAGGTAGCGGCGGCGTTACGGATAACGAGCACCTTCAGCGAGTTTGAACGGGTACGAAACTATCACCGAGAGAGAGAGAGAGAGAGAGAGTTTTGTGTTTAAAGGCGAATATGTTTTTGGTGTATCTAACCCTAACGCCTTAGAGGTGTTTATATAGGTGTAGATAGACTTGTGCGCTACTCTTTTCCGTAATTAAATATCAATAATTATGGAATCGGTGTAATACTTGCAAGCTACTCTATTCCATAAATAATCTGAAACAGAATCAGATTAAATATATCAAGACATACACCATATCAATTAATCTGAAACAAAATCAAATTAATTTATGCCATAATATTTGAGCCAAATTCTAATGGAAAATAATAATTTCCATTATTAAGAGAATATCATCATATCTCACACATCTTTTAGTCATAATGCTCAAAATATGACTTATCAATATGGGACTTATACCCATATTTTCCAACAATCCCCCACATGGGTGAGATTGGTGATCTTAGTAGCACACACCAGACAGACAGACAGACACGGAGTTTGACTTGGTGATAGTTTCTTCGATCAGATATAGCATACGATAGGTAGAGAATGCTCCTTGAACCTTCGCTCGAGTAAGCATACCGACTTTACTGGTAGACAGTAGACGTGCTTGTCCTTGAACTGTTCGACCGTTTGTGTAAACGATGATATACTTATCACTATATCGTTTCTGACTCGTTCAGCTCTCATGAGTATGTCCATTTTGGCCATGGAACATCGTCCTGGTTCTGCAGAAGTTTCTAAAGAATTGTGCCTCGCAATTCTCCTTTGAAGCGGCCCCACTTCTCTCCCACATAGGTGATCTTTATCTTATAGAGTAACCCGCGTTTACTCAACTGAATTCCATGCGTTCACTCCTAGCTCCATGTATTGATCAAAGATCATTAAAAGCTCAAAGCTTAACCTCGTACCTTACGGGTCTCACTGTTTCCTCATCATAGGAACAGGCCAGGGGTTACCCCCACAGTGATTTGGTCATCATGATTTAGTTGTCCCATTGAACCAAGTTCTTGGGATCTCCAGTCAACAATGGTTGGGTGTCCACCATGATGCCGTTAAGCAATAGGCTTAAGGCCCATCCCTCTCGATGATTTCTCAACCACTTCTCTTGATAACCCTTTGGTTAGTGGATCCGCGATATTATCTTTTGACGGTATATAGTCAACAGTGATAATTCCGGTTGAGATCAATTGTCTAATGGAACTGTGTCGTCGTCGTATATGACGAGACTTTCCATTATATATCGTGCTCTGCGCTCTGCCAATAGCGGATTGACTATCACAATAAATCCCTATTGCAGTTACAGGCTTTGGCCATCTTGGAATATCCTCCAGAAACTGACGTAGATATTCAGCCTCTTCGGCGCATTTATCTAGTGCCACAAACTCAGCTTCCATCGTGGAATGAGTTATCACCGTTTATTTTGAGGATTTCCATGATATTGCCGCTCCAGCTAATGTAAACACATAGCCACTCGTAGACTTAAGTGCTTTCTTGCTAGATATCCAATTTGCGTCAGTATATCCTTTGAATACTGCTGGGTATCTGCCATAGTGCAGTCCATAGTCTCGAGTTCCCCTCAAGTACCTTAGTACCCTTATGATCGCTCTCCAGTGATCAGCTCCCGGATTACTCGTAAACCTACTCAACTTGCTAATTGAGTATGCAATGTCTGGTCTTGTACAACTCGTGAGGTACATCAGACTACCAATTATCCTCGAGTATTCCAATTGGGAAACAGCTACACCTTTGTTCTTGGATAGGTGCAAAGTCATATCCACAGGTGTCCTAGCTTTCTCAAAGTCATCCTTAAGAAACTTCTCGAGGATCTTGTCAACATAATGTGGTTGACTTAATGCGAGACCCTCTGATGTTCTAGAAATTTGAATTCCCAGAATTACATTTGCTAGTCCCATGTCTTTCATGTCGAATCTTGATTTCAACATGTCCTTGGTAGATTTGATCACTTTATCATTGCTTCCGGCAATAAGTAGATCATCTACATATAGCGTCATCATGACATAGCCATTGTCATTCTCCTTGACATAGCTGTTCTCGTTATCCTTGTAATAGGCACAACTATCACATTCATTGATTTTGAAGCCATTGGCCAGCACGACCTCATCAAATTTTTTCATGCCATTTCATAGGCGCTTGTTTCAAACGATACAATGATTTCACCAATTTACAAACTTTCCTTTCTTGTCCTGGGACAACAAACCCTTCGGGTTGTTCCATATAGATTTCCTCATCTATGTCCCCATTTAGGAAGGCTGTTTTCACATCCATTTGATGTACAGTTAGATTACGCATTGCAGCAATAGCAAACATCATCCTTATGGACGTTATTCTCGTTACAGGAGAATATGTATCAAAGTAATCAAGGCCTTTTTGTTGCTTGTATCCTTTAATTACAAGTCTGGCCTTATACTTATCAATAGTGCCATCAGTTTTCAACTTCTTCTTGAAAACCCACTCGCTACCTAATGGTTTGCAACCAGTTGGCAAGTCCACTAATTCCCAAGTATGATTTTGCATAATTGAATCAACTTCATTCTTGATGGCCTCTTTCCACATAGGTCCATCAGGTGAGGTAATCGCCTCCTTATAGGTTTTCGGGTCACCTTCTTCGAGCAAATAGGTCATAAAATCATACCCATATAATTTCTCCGTTCGTTGTTTTTTGCTCCTTCTCACTACCCCCCACATTTTCGTCTTCACTTTCGTCACTCTCATTATCGTCATCTACAGACTCATGAGATCGTTTAGACGTCGTAGGTTGTTGGTTTCCTGGATTACAGGGAAACATCGTCTCAAAGAATGAGGCATTCCTTGATTCCATAATGGTATTCTTTTGAATATTACGAATCTTGGATTCATGAACAAGAAACCGATATGCAGTGTTGTGTGGAGGATATCCGATGAAGATACAATCCACAGTCTTAGGACCTATCTTCACCTTCTTCGGTGTAGGGATCAGTACCTTTGCAAGGCACCCCCACACTTTCAGGTGTTGGTAACTTGGTTTCTTTTTCTTCCACATTTCATAAGGACTTACATCCTTATTCTTGCGCATCATAATATTTAAAATATTATTTGCGCTTAGGATGGCTTCTTCCCAAATCGATTGTGGAAGCCCAGAGCTTAAGAACATCGCATTCATCATTTCTTTCAGAGTGCGATTCTTCCTTTCAGCCACACCATTTGACTGAGGGGAGTATGGTGCAGTGACCTCATGGATTATACCATGTTGTGAACAGAATTCTCCAAATGGTTCAACATATTCACCTCCACGATCACTTCGTATCGCTTTGATTTTCTCAGTCTGTTGTGTCTCAACTTCTTCCTTATAGATTTTAATTTATCTATAGCTTCGTCTTTGATTTTCAACAAATATACATAGCAGTATTTTGTACAATCATCAATGAATGTAATAAAATACTTGTTTCCTCCTCTTGTTGGAGCGAATTTTAAATCACATATATCGCTATGTATTAGGTCTAGCACTTTGGTGTTCCTTTCCACACGTTTAAATGATGATCTCGTTAATTTTGCCTCAACACAAGTCTCACACTTATGTTTTGAATCGATAGTAAGTTTAGGTATGTATTCTTTTGCCCTTAAACGTCGTAAAGTGTCATAATTTACATGTCCTAATCTAGCATGCCATAAATTATGAGACTCAAGCAAGTAAGCAGAAGAATTCTTCATTTCATTATCGTCCTTAACGGACATTACATTGAGCTTAAAAAGCCCATCGGTTAAATAACCCTTGCCTACAAACATACCACTCTTAGAAAAAATTACTTTATCTGACTCTATTACAATGCGAAAGCCATGCTTACTCAACAGAGAACCAGACACAAGATTCTTGCGAATATCAGGCACATAAAGTACATTCTTCAAAGTCAGATTCTTCCCAGAGGTCATCTTCAGGATCACCGTGCATTCACCCTCAATGGTAGAAGTTGCTGAATTCCCCATGTAGAGCTTCTCACTAGCATCAGAAGCTTTGAGGCTAGAGAAAATCGCCTTGTCTGAGCAAACATGCCTAGTAGCACCAGTATCAATCCACCATTCACGTGGATTAGAACCGACCAGGTTCACTTTAGAGACCGTAGCACAGAGGTCTATATCACCCATATCCTTGGAGATATTCTTTACCATGTTTGCTTCTTTCTTCTTGTTGGGCTTCTTGGGCTTCTTGCAGTCAGAAGACCTATGACCAACTTTATCACAGTTGTAGCACTTCCCCTGAAATTTCAACTTCGAAATCCCTCCTTTGGGTGCCAGCTTTGCCCCTTTACTAGAATTAGTCTTCTTGGGCTTGGAGCTTTGAGCATGCTCCACCATGTTTGCCTTCTCAGTGGCAACATTAACTTTCTTCTCGGACCCTCTGTTGTCTTCTTCAATACGAAGTCTAACAATAAGATCCTCCATAGACATCTCCTTTCGCTTGTGCTTAAGGTAGTTCTTGAAATCTTTCCATCCAGGTGGAAGCTTTTCAATAACAGCAGCAACTTGGAAAGACTCACTTATGACCATTCCCTCAGCATGAATGTCATGAATGATCACCTGCAGTTCCTGCACCTGACTAACCACAGTCTTAGAGTCTGCCATCTTATAATCAAGAAAGCGGCCAACAATCCACTTCTTTGCCCCAGCGTCCTCAGTTTTATACTTATGGTCAAATGACTCCCATAAGACCTTAGCTGTTGGCTTAGCGCTGTATACGTTATACAACGACTCAGACAAACAATTTGACACATAGTTCCGACAGATGTAGTCGGAGTGCTTCCAAGCATCAGCAGCATACACAGTCTGCATGTTACTCTCAGCAGTGAGCAACGGTGGTTCTTCCTTAAGGAAGCGATCCATATGCAACGTGGTCAGATAAAAGTGCATCTTTTGTTGCCAACGTTTGAAGTTCGTTCCGTTGAACTTCTCAGGTTTTTCAGCATGTGCAGCAGGCACAGTTTGCATAACAGGTGCAGCAGGCACCACAGGTGGAACAGATGGTACGTGCGTCTGTATTACAGGTGTATGCACACCAGTAGGCACCGCAGGTATGATCGGAGGAGTGAATCATGCTGATATCTGTCCAAGAGGAACACTAAACTGTCCAATGACAGTGTGTCCCACAGGGACATGTCCCGAAGGCACATGTCCAACAGGCGTTTGACCCCCATCAGATCGTACGATCCGTGCGTTAGGGTTAATCGGCTGCTGGTGAACCCCATCAGATCCAGTGATCTGTGCGTTGGGATCAACCGTCATGTTCATCGAATCGTTCACAGTTTGGTTCTCCATCGATCTGTTACTCAACAAAATAAGCAGATACAGATGTATCAGTCACAGATGTATATAAAATAAATAGCTTTAAGATTGTTAAAATAATCTGCGATTAATACATATAATCAAACAAATGTGTGCGTGAGTAAACGAAATCAAACGGAAGAAGAAAAGATATAAACAGAAGAGAGATCCTCGCGTCCAATTGAAACTGTCTCCTTAAAGCTATTTCGCCTCTCACCGTATGTGCGAGTCGATAGCCTCCCAGGATAAAACGAGGTAGCGGCGGCGTTACGGATAACGAGCACCTTCAGCGAGCTTGAACGGGTACGAAACTATCACTGAGAGAGAGAGAGAGTTTTGTGTTTAAAGGCGAATATGTTTTTGGTGTGTCTAACCCTAACGCCTTAGAGGTGTTTATATAGGTGTAGATAGACTTGTGCGCTACTCTTTTCCATAATTAAATATCAATAATTAAGGAATCAGTGTAATACTTGCAAGCTACTCTATTCCATAAATAATCTGAAACAGAATCAGATTAAATATATCAAGACATACACCATATCAATTAATCTGAAATAAAATCAAATTAATTTATGCCATAATATTTGAGCCAAATTCTAATGGAAAATAATAATTTCCATTATTAAGAGAATATCATCATATCTCACACATCTTTTAGTCATAATGCTCAAAATATGACTTACCAATATGGGACTTATACCCATATTTTCCAACATATATATATATATATATTATCGATTTTATCTGACAAACATGGAACCACCATTGATCAATAATCAAGATAATACGTGCTGATCCTCGTCTACCAATATAAAAAATCCAGTAAAAGTGATGAGCAGTGATAATTAATAAATCTGTACGTCAGTAGGGTGTAAAGCTAATTGTAAAAATAAAAATACTTGAATAAGGAGCAGCGGAGTAAGAGGGATTTCAGCAGAGCGAGCCAATGAGGTACGTTGAACAAAAGTTCCTCTAGGATCTCTCTCTTGAATTGATCTCCAACAAAATAAGAAGGCTGTTGGGCTTGATGGTTTGGCTGGTAATTTATATCTCGTGTGGAGCTGTCTCAATGAGATTTCCAACTTATAAGTGATCTCATGACTATAACTTATAATTTTGTAATAATTTATTATCAAATATTTTTCAACTGAATTTATAAGTTGAACTTACTATTTATAAATTAATAAGTTGAACCAGTATGTGTGCCCGCTGCGCGAGTGTTATCTATAATATTTTAATTAAATTATGAATGATTTATTACATATATTTAGATAATTTTTTGTTATTATTTTTTGATTTATTGCTTTAACCTTATTTGTTTTTTTTGCATTTAATGTGTACATTAACTCTAAAATTGCCGTTTAAAATTTTTTATTTTGAAGTTAAGTTTTGAGCATTGAAAGCATTATTTCTATTTAATTTTGTAACGGTAGTATAATTCGAAATATGGACATTATTCTCTGTACTCGTACCATTTTACAGTTTTTGTCCATTTTATGCTTTTAAGATAAAGCCAGAGTCTAATAAGTGAAATAGAGTCTTAAATAAAAAAAAATTAAAAAGGGTGTACCCCCTTATTAGTTTATATACCTTCTGAAATCCCTAATTTAATAAAGTTCTCTATAATGACCTCTTCTATGTATGTACCCACATTTGTGAAGTATCTCGGAAGCGATGATTGCTTATTGAATGAATTAGTAAGTTTGTTATTTCTTACTTTTCCAACTTTTTCTAAACTTTATTTCTAAAGAATGTATTAAAAAAATTTCTTAAATTGCAAAACAGGTTGTTCCTATCCGGTTTGTGATGATGCATGGAGAAGATATGCCAAAAATTGGATGCTTGAAATTGGGAATGACTACAAACTGCATGTGACATTTGATCGAACCAATCACAAACTTGGTGGCATCACAGATTTGTTCATCAATCATGGTTTAAGTGGTGGTAAAGTGCTTATTTTTGAGTATGCGAGGATGATAAATTTTAAGATTTTTATTATTGGTCGTAACGGTGTGGAAATTGAATATCCAAGCATTGTGCATGTATCCCAGACTTGTAGTCCATTAATCGGTGAGATTATATTTTCAAACTAAATTTCCCTTTTTCTGTTATTAGCCAGGTTATAATTTTATAATTTGTTAATGTTAGTGAGGAGTAAAAATGGAGGTTGGAAGTTTTTGAAGTATATTTCGTTTTTCGAAGACATTGTTGATGAAGTGGTTAGTTTTTTTTAATCAATTGTTATTAGGTGTTTGTTATGTGGGGATTTAATCTTACCTGTGTATTTTTTTTTGAAACCTCATACCCCCTTTATTGAAAGGTTCGGTAGGCGAATGTTTGGTTGTGTGACATATGTTCTGACAACAAAGTTGAATATTCTGGTTATTGTGATAGTAGGAAGTGGTCTCTGAATGGTTTCATAAATATATGCGATGGTTTAGGATTACGAAATTTTCGGTCCTTTGACATGTTGGTTTTCACAAAGATTATCTAATTTCAAAGTGGCAATGACATATTTTGTCAGTTCATACGTATACTGTCAAAAATTCACAGGTTGTGGGGTCATCAACCATTTCAAAATTTAATCATTTACTCGGACAGCCCAATTGTTGGTCCAAATCGTGGTGTTTATGCGTTCGGTCTTATTATGTTAAGCACATAAAAAAAATATTATCAACAATTGAGAAACAATTATTTTTAAGCACAGACCAAACTAATTGGATTTAGAGTTGTATTATTCCGGAAATAAATTTTTTACCTTTGTTGCAACTATTGGCAGTTGAAAATTTAAGAGGCTCTGTAAAATGTGTCTTCATAATGGCAGTGGTAATGGTGCTTTTTTGATATTTTCATTCTTCTTCAAAGGAGATCGTATGTCGGTGGAGGAATTAACTACAAAAATGCTTGTTACCAACACAATAATATAAACTATCAACTATACAGTACATAGTACTTACAAACACTGGTCAAATTTGATAAAGGACTTGTTCGAGTATTAGGTCCTTTTGGTGTTGGTGTAATTGACATTCTTCTTTTTGCTATATTATTATACTACGCCATAAATTGCATGCTGCAACCCTTCATCTAGGGGTTGCAAAGAAAAGTGTAATAATAGCTTTTGAAACAAATATTTATCGCAACCCCAATTTTTTGATATTGCGGTATAGTTACTATGTGTTACCAAAATAACATATATATAAAGATGATTATTTTAATTTAACTAATTAATAAGTATTTACATAAAAATAAAATAATAATTGAAATATATATTTTAAGAAGTTGATAATATTAGTGTGTTGATTTATAATATTATATTGATAAATTGAACGTTTTATAAAACTTAACAAACTATTAATTAGTTGATATATTGATCATTTTACAATATTTACATAATGTTTAATTTATTTTTTTCTCAAAATTAAATGTTAAAAATAATATTTAATAAAAAGAGAAATTAATGATTTAATCTAACACCTATAGTTAATTGGATATTATTAGAATTAGTTATGATATTTTTATAACATAATAATTTTTAAATTATTTAAAACGAATTAAAATATTTAAAAAGTAACATATACTTTATATAAAGGAAGTAATTAATTTTGATTTCTAAAATTTAACTATTTATGATAGTATTTATAAAATATATTATATTTTAAATTTTAAATAATGAATGATAAAATTTATCAAAGTAATTAATAATCTTAATATAAAAATATATATTTATATAAAAAAAAAAGAGAAAGGCCGAAGAAGTTTCAGGGGCGGCAAAATTGGCGCGTTGTTACTTTACCAAAAAAAATGAAAGTAAATTTAGAATACCAAAAAAAAATGAAAGTAAATTTAGGAAAAAGTGAGTGTTCTAAAAATCCCCGATTTCCGTGGCAAAAAAAAAAAAAAAAAAAAAAAAAAAAAAAAAAAAATCCCCGATTAATCTTTAAAAAATATTTGACCGATCTATTTTTTGAAATCCGATTAATATTTATAAATTATTTTTTAATTATATATTTCATAATAAATAAGATAAATATATTAAATATTATTAAAATATTTAAATATATCCAATTTTTGTTCCGATTAATTCATCCGATTAATTCCCGATTTACCGATTAATCCCTAATGGGTACCTAAACCTATTAATACCGATTACCGATTTTTACAACAAGGGGAAAACACACAACTCACACTCGTCTATCATCACTCTAAAAATCACAGCCCTATCTCTAACTCTCTCCCGTCTCAAACCATTAAGATTAGGGGATTTTTCAAAATATGAGTTATTTATAGGTCGATCTTTAGGATTTGGTTTTTAATCAGGGTTTGGATTTTGAGTATCTAACCAATTGGGTTTGCAATTGAATTAGGGGTTGAGGCTTTTTAATCCTCTTTTGTAAATACAATCAGAGAAAGGTTTTGCTCAGATGACTCGTATTGAAGAGAAAGGGTTTTTTAGAAAGGGTTGGCTTTATTGAGGCTGGACACGAGATCAATAATAATTAATATTGATACATGTGAGCTTCAAGTTGAAGCCGTGGATGCCAATGCCAGTGATGCTGGAACGCAAGAGGATGAAGCGGAGTTACTACCAATGGCGAACCAAGACGTTGATACAATGAACTACTCCTCCTAGGCTTCTTCTAGAAAAGGTCGTGCAACGCCAAGGTCTGGCCTTTTTAGAGTTAACTGTTATGTGGCTCGTGCTTGTAACAAGTGGTTAAATAGAGCTAGTACTTAATATTGTAGGTATTGAGTTATCAACTGGAGTTTTAATGTTAACTCTTGCTTTTTTATACAATTTACCGGTATTACACTCGATCAAGTAATAACATTGTGCATCGTATGATTGACGAAATTTCTCTAGTTTTGTTTCATTGCCAATAGCTTAGCACTGATATAGAAACTCCATAACCGGACGACATAGAATGATAGCGAGCATACACAAGTCTCTGTTTAGCTTTAAAGTGTTTCTGTTTATTTCGATCAACATATATGTTTGCTTATTGATCTTGAGGAGGAAGCTGGATATTGCTTCTTTGACTTAGGACCATAACAAAAAGTATACCATTTAGGTAAGACATGACAGAAGATCTGAAACATGATAGCAATAGTTAATTATTATCAAAAGGTCTTTCGGGATTGGTTTGTTGAAGGATATTAATCAATGTACATTGCTTGTTACCCCGTGTGAGTGCGGTTGAGCTATTATATTTGGTGTAGTAGGGTATAAGTTTGTATGCAACTTATGTATGAATCTTACTATAACTTGCTGATGTTGAATTGGTAGTCAGAACACGAAAAAGAAGCTTAAAAGATAACAACTTTTTAACTTGATAGCACATTTCGTGTTGGCTATCTTTTTAGGGTTTGTTTGTGCTGTGTCTTTTTGTAGATCTGTGGGCGTTTATGTTCAGATCGGTTTGTGGGATACTTTTTATTTATATTTTTTGTTTTTTATTTGAAATTTGATTTGTGGGTGGTTCTGATTTTTTGTTATTTATGGTTATTTATGTTGAGAGTGAGAATGTTGCTGATGTTGGAGCAACCATTCTTAAGTATCAAGGCAATTGAAGCAGGGAAGTTAAAGTAAAGGTACCCGACGTTAGAGTGCTAGACTGCGTCACGCTTAAATTTTATGCTAGACTGATCATTCTGATATATCTCATGCTTTTATCCTCACTCATGGATGTATAATTTTAATGAACTCCATATTTTCCTTCCAATCCCTACATTGTTCTCACGGCATGCTCTCTATAGCCGAATTACAGAGTATCTACGAGCTTTGAGTGGTATAAGCAGCAACACCGTTTAATGTTTTAAGTGAATGGGCTGAACACAACATACTTTGATCTCTGGAAATTGAGCGATTATCTGAGCTTATAATTTGTAAATAGATAAGCCTCGCTCAAAACTCCGGTGAACTCATGGAATTTGGAGCCTGGAGATCACAATTAGCATTCCCTGCTGCTGAGGAACTTTGGGATCTCGTGAAATTTGATTTGGAGGCCCATCAGCCTGCTACTATTCTCGAACCAATTCTACATATATAATACATACACAGAAACTTCGTCATATCTGGTAAGTAGAATATACAATACATTCAAAAAAAGTACTGATTGTTATTAAAGTTTAGTAAAAGAGCGACAAGATTCTGAGGTTGCTGGATCAAGAGGATGAATTTATTGTGAAAGCTTCTAAAGAGCAGATTAGGGCTCTAAGTCAGAAAGATCAGGAGGAGGTAAAAGCATCATCCTTAAAGTGCTTAAATATTCTTTTAATATAAATTGTGTTATTTGTGAATTGATATCCTGCTCCACTTCAGCTGGCTTAGTTAACATCCTTCAAGCAACTATTGGTTTCTGGCTTTAGAATATTAAATACTTAGTAAAAGTATACACTACTGTATTATAATTTCTTAGTGAAGCTTGAAATTTAAAATGATTTCTTATTGAATATCTTATTACTAATATTGTGAAGGCCTTGTGTGTAAGTATAGCTTTTAGTGTAAATAGTCCAAACTTGGCCTTGATATTGTCTTACTTGTTCTATTTTCTTTACCAGGATAAGTCTTCTACCTTGAATTTGAAAATTGAGGCTTTTGTATTCACAAGATTAATGTTAGCTTCGCATTCTTCAATTTGAAATTCGTATAAGCTGTCAAGTTTTCAGTCTATAGTAACAGAAAGAATCTCAATTATATCCTGCTGTCTATAAATTATTGAATAGATTTTGCTTTGTTTAAATCAAACTTGTGCTTTTGTTCATACCAAGTAGGACAACCACTTTGACTAGTTAACTCCGTGAATAAAGAAACCATCGTACATCCAGTGACTGGCAGGAAATCTCATACATGAGGCAGTAGGTATTGTTAGGTTAGAAGGTCAGATGTAACTTTGTGATGACTTCAATATGATTTTTGATATTCGCCGTATATAATTCTCAGTTTATTTGTAAAAAATGAAGTTTTGTTATGTTCTGCTGCATCTAATATCATTATTCTTTGTAGGCCTCCCAAAGTGGCATGAAAGAACTTCATCTCCTCTTTTATTGTAAGATTATGTAATTATTGTAAGATTATGTAATTACATAATATAACTCTGAAGTGCAATATATGTCAGCTATATATTAAATTTTTAGTTTAATACACTGTGGTGCACTCGGCCTTTACATTTTTCTGCAATGTACATTAAAAATTATCAAACTTAATTCTAAGTAGTTTATTTCTAGATTTAGTTTTATTGAGCTAAATTAAGCACCATTAATGTTTTATTGGTTGAACCATCAAGCAAAACATTTATAAAACAAAATATGAAGCAACTCTAATTGAAAGCTTGTAGACATGGACACAAATTATTTAAATATGAGATATATTTTAATAAGGCTCAAAGAGATTTATACATGTCACTCATCCTGATGGTATTATTAAAATGTTTTATACCCCTGGGATCGAGGGACTTACCATAATCTTCATTTGTAGAGCTTTGTGCCTAAATTAGAGCTAGTATATGTAAATGCACACTGACATGTATCAAGTTAAAAATTACTTTGCCAATACTTAAACTGATCAAGTACTTATGCATAGCTATAATTAACGTGAATATGTCCTGTATTTTGATGTACATGAAAAAGAGTCGTAATAGCTTTTTTTGGTCTTTAGCAACGCTTTTTTGGCCTTTAGTAACAATTTCTTGGGGTTGCAGAATCTAATCTATGGCGTAGTGTTATGTACTGGTGGTTTGTTGAAATGAGAAGGTGCAGGACTACCGGTAACCTCCTCTAAGAAGGTATCCATATTAGAAGGAGTTGCATCATAATAAAAATTAAACAATAAAACTTTCATGACTTTCTAAATGGTGAATCGATGGTTCAATGTTAACATGTGTCACCATGAGTACATAGAGGAGTCTCAGCACAACTAGAAGATGTCTGCCCGACAATTGAAGTTCTATATGTGTTTGTTGACCAATTTTTGGACAACATCATCCCCTGATCATAATTGACTATTATAAAGTAAACTATTGCATTAGGATGGGTCAATTATAATATTCAAATTCAATAACTCAATTTTAGTGGTAAATAAACTCACAAACATTAAACAACAAAGGTTCTGTTACTGTGTTGAGTTTCTTCTCTTTACAGTCTGATCATCTTTAAAAAAATTGTGTTACATGAAGGATGTGTTCAAAATAAGACACAACTTCAAACGTATACAACAGTATGCTCACAAACATTATGGCATCGCGGATGATATGTAGCGGGGGAAGCAACATTTGCTTCTTTGAGAAATTAACATGTAAAAGATTTAATTAAAAGTTTGAAATGGGTATCTGATTGAAATGAATGGGGGTTTTTAAAAAGGCAACAATAAGGTACCTGGAGGAATATTTTCAATATTATCTTGGACTGAGTCTGCATTGCTCTTGGTCTTTGTTGTGTTGAACTTTACCAACATCAGTCTTTGATCATAATTAACTATGAAAAAGTAAATGAAATAATTTGGATGACTTATAAGTTCATGTGCAATTAATCAAAATCATTGGTAAATTAACTCACAAATGTCAAACAGGTACCGGTTCTTTACTTTTGTTTATCCTCTTTATAGGCTGATTATCTTTACCAAGATAAGATGTAACATTAGCAAAACATATATATCCAAACTTACAAATGCTAGTAGTAACAAGGAACTGTCGAGAAAGAAACTCACAAACATTATGGCACCTTGGCGGAGATCTTACTTTGTTATTTGCCAAAAAAAATTATGATGTTGGATTTGAAACTTCAGAGTTCATTGTTTATAACGGAGAAATTATAAAACAGCAAGATGAAGTCTTAGATACATAGTCTGAATAAGCTATAATAAAACACAAATAAGCAATCTTGTTACAGAGTTCTTGGCAGATAGTAGAATACTCACAATTTCAAATTGGATAATGAGATGCGCCCTACATTAAGATTGAACTAACAGTACAAAAGTTTCAAGTGGAAGCTTACACCACTACCAAAATCAATTAGACAGATGTAGAATAAGGGTGTATAATAAACATGTAAGAAAGAATAAGGGTGTATAATAAACATGTAAGAAAGAATAACAAAGGAAAAAAGGAGAATAAACAGTGAAATTTACACCTTCAATTTTGAGTTATCGAGTTGCGCTCGGTAAAGTAATATTTGGATGTGAAGGTCAAAAATTTACGTGGTCTGATTTCGGACATGTGGTTGTTAAAGTTAGAAAAAGAATGGTTGTGATTCTTTAGTAGTATAAGTCAGCACAGTAATTGACATTCAGACATAAATACATATACGAATGAGTAAAATGGTCTTTTACATAGTAAAAGCACAACATGTTTTATAATATAGATAGATGTTAATAACGACGTAATTTTTCTCAATTTATTTTAATTTTTCTCCTTTTTATTAATTTTATTTTTAAAAAAATATGTTTTTAAATGTTAATCTAATCTAAAATTCAAGAATTAAGATGATTTTATTTAAAAATTATTTATTTTAGTTTATTTAAATAAAAAAATTCTGACTTATAAGTAAAACTATCCAAACACTTATATAATTTATAAGTGTTCATATATCTATTACTTAAAAGTCAATTATTCATTTTAAGTTATAAATTACTTATTTTAAGATTTCTCAAACGGATATGAGGGATCATGAATGATTCACCTATCTTGATTTATAGTATTTAAGTAATTTTGTCCGTATAATTCATCTCAGTAAAATGTAAAGAATTCGTGTATATTGGCTCCTCTAAATAGATTTTGATTAATTTTTAAGACATGTTCTGACAAATAAGATATATACAATTCTCACGATTATACCAACACATTAGATTGTCTCTTTAACAAAATCGTAAATTTCAGTAATGACAATTAGAAATGTGTAATAATGAAAAATCTGTTCAATAATAATAACAATAGTGAAAAATCTTGACTTTATCTTATAATATACTCGTTAAATATTAATTATTTTTATAAATAGCGTGTACCTTATAATTATGATGAATAGTTTTACTCTTGAAAAAATGGGCTCCGTAACGTAATGTAATGTGTCACATGTGATTCGAGTACTGCAAAGTTATCGCCAGCACGTAAAACTTTGGGATGGAACAGGGGTTCGCCAATAGCCCAATTGACATTGACAATTGATAATAATTGATTTGACAGATTGCTATTCAATTTGTGTTCACGGTCCATTTAAGTTAGAGAAGTGCTGCCTTGGGACACGCGAACAAGACTTGTATCCAAAATTTTGCGTTGAAGCAGATGAGAAAAATTGGTTGAGACGTTTTTTCCCGGCCTCAGACTTGTTTTATTGTTTCATATAATTTATTATTTTTTTACGTTTGTCATTCCCTGTGTTCATCAAAAAGAGAAGGAATATAAGTAATGGTGAGGCCACATAAATCATTTATAACAATCGAGCGGTGGAGCATTTCAACCGGAGACCATTTTTTCTGAGTTGACATGTTAGTGAGGTCAGATAAACAATAAGACGAGTCTCTGCATTGATGATGCTCTTAGTTCTTCGTGTATATTTAGTTGAACAAACAACTTTTTAGTCGTTGAATACAATATTTTAGTTATTTCGTGGATATTGTCTGCGGTTGATACCTAAAATAAACTTTTATTTTCTAAGTGAAAATAAACCCCATATATTAACATCAAAGTCTCAATCGCAGATATTGTTCGCGGTTCATAAATCGGGGTAAAAAGATAATTTTCCCGGACCGCAAATAATATGGCTCCTACAATTTTTTTTTTTTTATCATAGCCGTTGATCCAACGGCTAAAAAGTTATTTATTGTATAAAGGCCCCAACAAACCGTTGTCGTTGAACTTATTTATTTAGCGGGTCCACATAAAAGCATTTCTAGAAAAATCACCGATTCATTGTCAATTTGAATGTCTGGTTGTTGAAAAATATATCATGTTGGCAACTTTTTCTTTTACGAATTAAAAAACGAGACCAAAACTAATTCCAAAAGAAGAGTCAAACTACAGATCCTACTGGAACCTTCTGCTCTCAGCTTTAAATGTCGAAGGTTCAAGTGTTAGCGGATGCAAATGGTGTGAGAGTATTAGCAGAGACATGTGTGTTCCAGACTTCCAGTACTGGCCTTTATTTCTGTGAATGAATGCTGAACACCTAAATTTCAAAATATTCACAAACTTGCAAGTGGCATATTGTAGAAGGTAGCGCGAGATGTGTAGACCAGCTTATCAGATTCCTTCATTCTGAACTCCACCGAAACTACAGTCAAGTTCCTTCCTCTCCTAACGATCGAGGCTTCAACTTTCACCTCCGTCTGCAAAAGTATCCGATTAAAACAAACATTAAACAATTACCAAAACCAGAATGTACTACCTATTTTTTTTTTTGAAATAAAAGTACTTGCTTTTATTCAATTGAGTCAATGATCAACGCATCAAGAATACAATCAGGCGGGTTATCAACCCACTCATGAACGCCTGACATGAAATGTGTAGCTCGTGCTAACACATGAGCCACTACATTCGCAGACCGAGGAACATATTCAACTAGCACTTCATCATAGTGCTTAAATAAATCTCTACAATCTACCACAATGGAATGAAAATATGTGTCTCCTTGAACATTTTTGCACGCCTCTGCAAGTTCTTTCGCATCTGTTTCAAACACACATCTTTTGTAGCCCAATTCTTTGACCCAGGATAATGCTTCTTTGAGACCAATTGCTTCAACCTCTCTGGGACTGTACAATGCCTGTAGTTTATGATTTCGAGCCCGTAGAAATGCACCATGAGCATCTCTAATAACACTTCCTATCCCAGTACTACCCCACTCCATGAATACCGCAGCATCTGTGTTGACTTTGATCCACCCTTGTTGTGGTCGATGCCATTTCCGAGAGCTTCCATTTGTTGTTACCTTAGGAGTCCTGACTGCCACACACCTCTGTTGCCATTCATGCAACATACTCATTGCAGTTGATTGAACGCCAAACTCTGATATATTCACTTTATCCCAAACCCACCTGTTTCTGCGACTCCAAAGGTTCCAGCAAACCATTAAAATCAATGCAAAAATATCTCGTGGGCAACTATCTGCGAGCTGATGAATAATATCTGCAATAGTACCCTCATGCCTCATCGTACTAACTACAGTTAGCCCCATATTACTCCATACCTTTCGTGCAAACGAGCAATCGAAAAGTACATGAGTTGCATCTTCATTGTTTACTAAACACCACGGGCATTTGATATTAATCTGGACACGCTTCACAATCAAAGCTATAGCAGTTGGCAAGACACCACGACAGACCCGCCAAGCGAAATTAATCACCTTTCCTTGTAACTCCAATGCCCAGATTTTTCTCCAGAAGGATGCGTGCTCCCATTGTTGTACACCCTGCAATGCTCTATAACAGCTTTTAACAGAAAATAAACCTGAATTTTCCAAGTTCCAGAACCATGAATCTTGCTTGTTATGAGCCGGAATAGGTATACTTTTAATCAACTGCACATCATTGTCATTAAAAATATCCCTCAGAAGCTCGTCGTCCCATCGTTTGCTACCAGTTTCCATTAGATTAACCACTTGTATTTGTTCCAGCTCATGCGGCATCGCAGTAGTCAAGAAACCGTCATTATTCCCTGGCAGCCATGGCACATGCCAGACACTTGTCTGTTCTCCATTTCCAATTTTTTTCCTACTCCCTTGTTTAACAATCTCTTGTGCTGCGAGTATACTTCGCCACATAAATGATGGATTTGCTCCTAGCTTAGCCTCCAAAAAGTCACATTTAGGGAAGTACTTTGCTTTCATAATGCTTGTAACTAATGGGTTCTGGTTATTTAGCAACCGCCATCCTTGTTTTGCTAGCATAGCAATGTTAAACTTCTTCAGCTCTTTGAATCCCAATCCCCCTCCCTCCTTAGCATTACACATTTTTTCCCAAGACAACCACCTAATACCTTTGTTCACTCCTCCATTCCCCCACCAGAAAGAATTCATCTGCTTCTGAATTTGATCACATATATCTTGTGGTATTAAAAACAAGTTCATCCAAAAATTTGGTATTGTCTGTGCTGCAGTTTTTAAGAGTACCACTTTTCCTCTTCTTGAGATTGATTTATTACTCCATCCTAGTAGTTTAGAGCTGATGCGGTCCTTCAGAAATTTAAAAGCATTCTTCTTCCTTCGGCCAATGTACATTGGCAATCCCAAGTAATTTCCAGGTACTGAAACTTCATTAACCTGTAGTATTTCACACACTTCACTCCTGTTCGTGTTTGTAGTATTTGGACTAAATACCACATTTGATTTTTCGAAATTTATTGTCTGTCCAGATAATCTTTCATATCTCAGCAATATGTTCTTCATGATCAACGCCTCCGATCTTGTAGCTCGAAAGAAAAAGTATGAGTCATCCGCAAACAATAGAATGTACTACCTATTAGATATCAGTAAACAGTCTAAATTGAAAAGGCTTCTATCAAAGTCTTGTACCATTCCCACGCCACTTATCCGTGTACATTCAAATTATACGATGTCTTACATTGAAATATACGAGCTCTGGTTTAAACTGTTCAGATGGAACGAAAGAAGGAATATTTGTTAAGGCCTTGACAAATTAGTTTAAATTTCATTCCTTGATCCTTTATACGTTTCCTTCAACTAGCCTCGTACATTTGAGTATACAAAAAAACAAGATCAAACAAAGCACCGCGTCGCAAACATTAGGAATTGAAGTACTTGATAACTACAGACTCACATTGAGTCGAGCACCAGAGAGATAAGAACTGCTCGATTCTCCTAGAAACAAATCCTTTTCATTTACCATGACAGTTCTTGCACACGCTTCTGCAACCCGCTCTGCTACAGATGCTACAACCCCTCCATGCAATGCTCCGTACTCATTCTAAAACCCCATTCAACTTACAATTAGCCTTCACCAAAGTTGGGTAAAACTGAAACTGTCAAAGAGTACTAATTTAAACTATTCAATTAGCCAGTGCAAATGAAAAAAAAGGTGAATGTAAAGTCTATATATAGTACTAGCAAAGAGATACTCAGTCATAGCTATGACAAAGCACATAGGCAGTTTTAACTTCTGATGTTCAATTTATCTACTTACGGTACTTAAATATATGCGCGGTTTTTGCAATGTTATGTAAAATTTATTTGAACATTTAGTCGGATTACCATTATTACAACCGTCACAAGTTATTAGCGAAGACCTTTTAGACTAAAAAGCACGGGGGCTAACTGCTAAGGGCCAATCTGGTTTCATAAGTTAACTTATGAATGAAATTTAACATATTCGGATATTTAAGAATGATATTTTGCTAACAGATGAAGATCGAAAATGTATGAATGAAAGAATCAAAACATGCAAAGCCGGAGTAACTTACAGTTACAACAGGTTTAACACGGAGAAGAAAGGAGATGCGGCCAGTTTCTACATGAAGAACCTCAAGCACCCCTCCGATTATGTTTAAAATATAGCCCTTAATGTCGTATTCCAGTGGGATGGTACTAGATATTCCAGTCCTCTCCAGAGCAACACTAAGCTCAGCAATCCTTTCCGGAGACTGGTCTATGATCACGGTTTCTTGTGTAATTCCCCTGTCTGATTCTCCATCTTCATTCCTTTGTCCATGTCTGTTTTTTCCATCTTGATCCCCTTATGATTTTTTATTGTTTAGAATAAGAAGTTCTTGCTCTTGTACTCTAATCATGTGAAGCACAACGTGAATAGCGGTGACAAAATTGGCCTAATTTAAAAATATACTCCCTCCGTCCCTTCCAAATGTTTACATTTGGGTGGGACGCGGAGTTTAAGAAAAATGATAAAATAGTGGAGGAAAGTTACAAAAATTAGTAAAGCAGTGTGACTCATTAATATTATATGTATAAAGTGAGTATAGTGGACAGAAGTAGTAGATGTAGTTATTTTAAAAATTATAAACCTTATCATTTTTGAAAAATTTTGAAATGTAAACAATTGGAAGGGACATCCAAAAAAGAAAAGTGTAAACAAATGGAAGGGACAGAGGGAGTACTTGCATCACGCGGTTACTAACATAATGTTATAAGTTAGTTATATAATGTTATTGCTCGACATGCTTAGAACAGAAGCGAGCTTTATTGGCGCACATTGTCATTTGAAAGTCATGTTACACATTATTTAGTACTGTCCAACCCAAAAGAATAATTAACCATATCAATAAAATAGTTTACATTGTGATTAAAGTCAAACTACAGGGTTATCCTACTTGATACACCTCTGCTGTCAGCATAAAAATGTCGAAGTTTCAAGTGTTAGCGAAGGCATGGGCCAGTGACTGTTGAGTTTAGAGCAACTCCAACAAGTTAGTTATTTAAGATTCTAAATTAAAATTTAAGGAATCTTGTATAAAATGAAATTCCAAAACATTATAGTGCTTTCTTAGAGCAAGTCCAATAGTGTGCTAGTAATTTTCTTATAAATATTATAAAATAATAACTCTTAAGAAGTTAGGTCATGATTTTATATTTCAACTCCAACAATGATCTCTAAATCCATCCCTTATTATTATAATAATTATAAATTTGAAAAGATATGAACAAAAAGTGGAAGAAAGAGAAAGAAAATAGTGGAAGAAAGAGTGAGAAATTAATATTCTATTAATAAAAATGATATAAGGGATGACTAGTTGTTCCTTAGATAAGGTATTAAATGTGATTTATTAGTGATTTAAGAGCAAGTCCAACAGTATCTTAACAAGTTTCTTATAAATATTATAAAATATTAACTCAGAGTGATTTAAGACATGATTTTGAATTTGAACTCCAACAATGATCCTTATTTTCATTTCTTATTATTATAATAATAATAAATTTGAGTGAGATATGAAAGGAAGAGAGAGAAAAAAAATTAAAAGAAGAGAGAGAAATCAATTTTTTATTGACAAAAATGAAATAAGGGATAACTTGTGATTCCTTAAAGATAAAACATGAGAAAATTGTCTTAGTGATATAAGGAACCACTAAGACGTTGGAGTGCATTTTTTTGTCACATTTCTTATATTTGGAGTTAAGAGCATGTTTAAGGGAGCTGTTGGACTTGCTCTAAGGAACCACCGTTGGATTATCAATTTAAGCCAAATTCCTTATATTTGAAGTTAAGAGTTCATTTAACGAAGCTGTTGGACTTGCTCTTAAAAAATTAGCATCCTCCACTAATGGCTTATTTATAAGGAACCACTAGTGAATCCTAATCTTGCTTTTAATAATAAAAAAATCATTTCTCTCTCCTTCTCCATTTCCAATACATAACTATAATTAAAATATAATAATAAAATATTACTAGGATACACTTATAAGTAATGTTGTTGGAGTTGAACTACCATAAAATATCCTAAAATACTAGAATCCATTTTTATATTAATATTTTTGAGGAATATGATATGACTCTATTGGAGTTGCTCTTAGTTATTCGAGATCCTAAACTAAAATTTAAGAAATCTTGTATAAATAGAGCTTCAACAGTATGCTAGTGATTCCTTAAAAAATTAGCATCCTTCATTCATGCCTTAATTATAAGAAACCACTAGTGATTCCTTATCTTGCTTTTAATAATAAAAAAATTATTTCTCCCTCCTCCATTTCAAATGCATAACTTATAATAATAAAATATTATTAGAATACGCTTATAAGGAATGTTGTTGGAGTTGAACTACAATAAAATATCCTAAAACACTAGGATTCATTTTTATGATAATATTTTTGAGAAACACGCTAGGACTTTATTGGAGTTGCTCTTAGTTCTAACAAAATATCGAAGAGGCATGGTGTGAGAGTACTAGCTGAGACATTGGCATGCCAGTGCTGGCCTTTATATCTGTAGGACTGATGAACATCATTATTAACCCCAGATTTTCACAATATTCACAAGTTTGAAACTGGCATATTGTAGAAGGTAGCACGAGATATATAGACCAGCTTATTAGATTCCTTTATTCTGAACTCAACCGAAACCACAGTCAAGTTCCTTCCCGTCCTTATAATGGAGGCTTCTACTATCACCTCCGCCTGCATATGCAAGTACAGCATTCAATTAAAACAATAATCTAAACCAGAATTTACTATGTTGTAGTTGTAGACTGCTGAGCACTTTGAAATTGAACAGGTTTCTGTGAAAGTCATGACTCATGACAGTAACACTTATCTATGTACATTCAAATTATACTGATCACTTGTGAAACCGCCATATGTCTTGAGAAGTACATGGAGAAAATCAGAAAATAAAAAAAAATACTCAAAGAATGAAACAAAGCACCAGGTCACAAACTAGTAAAATTAATTCACAAAGAGTCAAATACTTGATAACAACAGACTCACATTGAGTCGAGCACCAGAGAGGTAAGAATTGCTCAATTCTCCTAGAAACAAATTCTTTTCATTGCCCATAACAGTTCTTGCACACGCTTCTGCAACCCGCTCTGCTACAGATGCTACAACCCCTCCATGCAATGCTCCGTATATATTCTAATTTCCCATTGAACTTACAATTAGCCTTCACTGAAAACTTGGTTGAAGTGAAACCGACAAAGTGTACTAATTTAAACTATTCCATTAGCCAGAGCAAATAAAAAAATGTGAACATATAATCTATTATTTAATTCTAGCAAAGGGATACTCATAGATATGATACGCACATAGGCGGTCTTAAGTTCCAATGTTCAATTTATCAAATTACGGACTTTCAGTACTTGAATATGTGCGATTTTCGCAATGTTCACGACTATTAAGTATAAGAAAAGTAACTTGAACAATGAAAATTGTCTAAATGTTCTGCATTTAGTCGGATTACCATTTTTACAATTGTCACATGTTATTAGAGAAGAACTTCCAGACTGGAAAGCAAGGGGCTAAAGGCCAATTTGCCTCCAAAAGTAAACTTATGAATGAAATAAAATTTAATATGTGATGGGGCTAATCCCTGACAATTGTATGTTATATAAATTCTTAAATCAATATTTCAAGGTCTCAAGATTTTTTTAACCTTTCGCGGGTATTTTCCGCGAAAAGACTTTTCTCCTCTCTCCTTTCTCCGCGGATGTTTAAAAAAAATCCTTAAATTTGGACCCTTAAAATATAGATCAGACAGACGCAGCTGTATGTTAGATGAAGTAAACCTTAATTGGCATACGATTGTCGGGAAACAACCCATATGTTATAACTTAACATTTTTAGGGGGCATTTTATAAAATATATATATCCAGGTTGGCCCTACATGAATCCGCTAATGAATCAGAACATCCAAAATCGAAGTAACTTACAGCGACAACAGGTTTAACACGAAGAAGCAAGGAGATGTGGCCAGTTTTGACATGAAGAACCTCAAGCACACCTCGAATTATGTTCGAAAGACAGCCCTTAATGTCGTATTCGACCGGAATGGCGGTGAAGAATCCAGTCTTCTCAATAGCGGCACTAAGCTCAGCAATCCTTGCCGGAGACTGGTTTATGATCACTGTTTCTTGTGTAATGCCAGTGCCACTTGTCTGTTTCTCCATCTTGATTCCTTTTTTCATGTTATCTGTTTTTTCCAATCTAATCTCCTTGGCTCGGTTATAGAAATCGGCCGATTTTTCAAAAATCGCCGATAAATCGCTCAAAAATTGGTCAAAAATATTTGTCTGATTTGACCGATTTCCGATAAATCGCTGATTAATCATCCGATTTTTTAAAAATCGTCCGATAAATTGTAAATTAGTATCTCAACTGAATAGTTCCGATTTCCGAAATCTGTAACACTGCTCCTTTTGGTTATAATTTCTTATTACTACTGCCTTGCACTCTAACTTCTGACTGCGACTCTGTCTCAATTTACTTGCTCAATTTGACTTTTGCACGAAATTTAAAGTCTATTGACTATATAGGTTTGTTAATTTCTTTTCAATTTTTTTTTGCGAATAATAATTCAAATCTTAAATTTTTATTGATAAAAAAATTTGAAAAATAATTAACATAATTATGCATTCAATATTTCTTAAATTACGTACAAAAATTAAACTGTACAAATAAATTGGAACGGAGACGAGATTTGTTGAGAATAAGAAGCCATTGTTGTTGGGCTCTGAAGCAGAACGTTACAAAATTGGCTTCATATTTAAAAAAAACGGGCATCACGCGGCTACTAATATATTATTTTCCGCAGGCAGGCTTAGAGCGAGCTAGGGATGTACACAATCCGATCAAACCGACCAAACCAATCCAAACCAACCCTATTTCGGCCGATCCAAATCGATTTTTTTCAACCCGATACATATTTGGGTTGAAAAAATGTCAACCCGATTTAATTGGGTTGGATATGGGTTTCGATATTATTAAACCGATCCAATCCAACCCGATTAAAAATATATTTACATGTTAATTTATTAATTTTTTAAAGAATGTGTCATTCTTTTTGTTTATCGAGTTCAATGTTTAAAGACTAAATATTGTATTATCACTCTCTTTTGGATGTTTAAGTCATATCTGACATTGATTATTGTAATATTTTGTTGAAATATTTTCGAGTGTTTCAGACTTTGAGACTTTACGCTTTATTTTATAATTATTAATATTTATTTTGAGTATTTACTAAACCGATCAAACCGATCCAAACCGAAGTATTACAAATTGGTTTGGTTTACAAATTTAAACGGTTCGGTTTGGGTTGACATTTTAAAAACCCGAATTAATTAGGCTGGGTTGCTAAATTCTCTCAACCCGCCCAACCCGATCTGTGTACACCCCTACTTAGAGCAGACGCGGGCTTTATCGGCACATTGTCATTTACTCATTTTTAAAGTCATGTTACCCATGAGCGTGATGAGATAGCTTAAGTGATTAAGGGTTTATCTCTTGTCGTCCCAGGTTCTGGGTTCGATTCTCGTTCACCGCCGAGATTTGTTAGAACAAATACTCAATTGTAAGGCATATAAGTCAAATTAGTCAAAAAAAAAGTCGTGTTACCCATTGGTTAGTACTGTCCAATAGCAAACAAAATAATTAACCGATCAAAAAGAATTGAAATTTTTTTAGATAAAAAGATGTGATTTTAAGGAAAATGCCGGAGGTTCCAAAAATTGTTACAATTATTTTTAAATAATTTTATAAAAGATAACTTTGTTGATATAGATATGAGATCCTGTTTGCATACATATACTACTACGCTCACAAATTAAATTTTGAAATTTTTGTTAGTATACCTAGTATTCTCTAAAAAAATATTAAAATTGTATACCCTTTCTTGAACACATGATTTGTTTGTTCAAAACAAACTTGGCTAATGCTTGATTGATAGTTGATACACCTCTGCTCTAATATGTTACCTAGTGACCGTGAGTCTCGGCGAAGCATGAGCGTGCTTTTAGTTATAACAGTATTTCGAGGGTTTAAGATAGTGAGATTATAAATTTTAGGAATCGGAATTATTTGATTAGGATATCAATTTCCAATTTTTGAAAAAATAGCGATTTCTTTAACCATGCCAGCACGAGATGTACAGGATCAGCTTATTAGATTCCTTCATTTTGAAACACATCCAATTAAAACAATAATTATTCGATCACTTAACCAGAATTTACTACTTCATCAGTTTTATTTTAATCGTCACTTGCTTTTTAACACACATTTTAAGATATATTAATCGTATATTAAATATTATTATTTTTAAAATTTTCTTTTTATAAATCAAAGTTTAAATTATATGTTTTTATTAAAAAAAGTGTATTCTTATCTATTTAGTATCGAGTGTCAAAGTGGTTTTATTCTAGTTATCTTTACCACTTTGAAATAAATATGATCTTGAACATTTATTTTGTTTTAAATCTAACGGTCGGTATGCTTAATGTTTTATGTCTTCTTATTTATTTAGATTTGGGTAATTATGTCTCCCGGTAAATTTAGTCATAGATTATGTCTCATTGTCTATTTGGTATTGGGTGTTTGTTTTATAATCAAAGTAATTTTAATTAAATTCTCCTTATCACCTTTGCAATAAATACGATATTTGAAATACCAAATAATCTTGATCATTGATTTTACTTTTAATATAATGATTTGCATGCTTTATGCGTAGTACAATCAACCAAATATCATCCTTATATGAATTATATATAGGATATAATTTCGGTGTTTGGATAATATTTAATATAAATTTATAGGTTTGATAATGTATTTGGTAAATTATAACTTATACGTTATAAATTTTTTGAAACAAAATTAAAAAGTAAATTACAGATTATCTGAATTAAATAACTTTTATAAGCGAAAACTCTTTTTAAGAGGTACTTTAGTTTCACCTATTTTTTGGTTCCACCACCTTTTAATTTCACCTTTTATGATTAATGCAACTCTAAGTGTATTATTTTTATCCTTCATGATTCTTATATAACTTATAACTTTATATTTATTATTTTTACCCGCCTGTCTAATTTTTTAAGCCGTGCTTTTTTTATTATTTTTATAGGTTTGAATCTTATTTTTAACTATGCTTTAAAATAAATAGGTTCATATATTGACCCAACTAAATAGTTTCGAAAAATATAAATCACGACCAAGTAAATAGTTCATGTGTTTAAATTAGAATATTTTAAGTTATAATTTTTTTATTTGTTGGCGGAATTATATTTTAATAAAATGATATGGATATTATAGACACTGTATTTTGGTTTCACCCCTAGAAAATAATAAAATTGTTCAAACTGTAATATGATTACAATTCTATTTTCATAGAACTTTAAATTATTTCTTGATAGGATACTTGGTTTCAACTTAGTACGGTTACATCGTATTTTGACTCCACTCTTAAATTTCTATTTCAAGTGGAGTTCTATGTTATTTTTTAACAAAATATATAGATTGTTATAATCATATTATAATTACGATATTTCTATTTTTCGTAGAATTCTTTACTATTTTTTATTAAAATAATAAAATGGAATCCCTTATTATACATTAATAACCTTTATTAATAAGTGATTGGTTAAACTTAATTTTTGGTTCCACCACTTTGACTTTTTATGATTAATGTTATAATTGTAAGTTATTATTTTTATCTTTTTAATTCCAATATGACTTATAATTCTCTATGTATTAATTTTACCCATTTTTTGAATTTTATAAGACATCCTTTTTTTATTATTTTTATAGGTTCATAAATTGGCCTAACAATATAGTTTCCGACAAATATACACAACGACCAAGTAAATAGGTCATGTGTTTAAATTGGAATATTTTTATTTGTTGGTGAAATTCCATTTTAATAGAATGATAGAGATATATAAAATCTATTTTGGTTTCATCCCTATAAAATAATAAAATTGTTCAAACCGTAATATGATTACAATTCTATTTTCGTAGAAGTCTAAATTATTTCTTAATAGGGTACTTGGTTTCATCTTAGTACGGTTATGCCGTATTTTAGTTTTACTCCTAGATTTCTCTTTCATGTATAGTTCTATGTTACTTTTTAACAAAATATAAATTGTTAGAAATCATATCATAATTATGATATTTCTATTTTCCGTAGAATTATTATTTTTTATGAAAATAATAAAATGGAATCCTTTATACATTGTTATTGTTATTAAAAGGGAACTCGTCTTTTTAAGGTGTACTTTGGTTTCATCCATTTTCAGTTTCACGAACTTTTGGTTTTACTCATTTTTAAATCTTACTATAACTCTAAATATATCATTTTTATTTCTTTTTTTTTAATTCCTATATGACTTATAATTCTATATATAATATTTTATTCATTTTTTGATATCTATATCCCACATATTTATTTTTATATTAACAGAATCGTATATACATTGTAATTTCTAGATTCATACATATATAATTTTATTTTAGCATAAAATGCAAATTTATACATATATAAAGAATATTTAATTTGAAAAAATATGCGATCACAAATTATATAAAAATACAAATCCAGTTAATAATAAGAATTCTAATATGCAATTACTTAGTAACATTGATTTAATATTTTGTTAAATTATCCGTCAATCTTGTTACTCAATACTTGACTAAAATTATGTAAAATGTTAGTTATGTCTTTTTGAACAAATGTACATAATAAAGTTGCGTTTATTATTCTAATAATATTTGAGTTAATGAAAACTAAATATAATTTTAAAAGAAAAATTGTAATATCGTACAATTTTAATTTTCTTATATATTTTAATTATAATTTAAAATAAAATTTTATAATCATTATTTAATATTTGATATTTTGATTTCGACCCATATTTTGTACGGGTTATCAACTAGTAATTTTAATACATTAATATAAAATAAAACAAGAGAAAAATTATAAGTTGGTGAGAATGTGATATACAGACGTACTTGGGTAAATGTATAACTTCAAGATATAAGTTGGCTTAACTGGGACTAATAATGACGTAAAAGCCCATTGAAGCACCAGTTCACAAACTCTATAATATACTCTCACCGTTTTAATATAATTGTTCATTTTTAAAAAAATTACTCATATTAAGAAATTCTATCTTAATCGTGGGTTCTCAAATTCTCCATCGTTGGTTCTCAAATCCTCCATCTAATTAAAGTGTCTCAACATGGACCATGGTACATGTTATGAATCTTGTACCACATGGATACAATTATATATATCAAATATATAATTAATTTAAAAGAATTTTATTAATTTTTGAATAACATAAATATCTAAAAATTAACTACAAATAACTAGGGTTTGAGAAAATAAATAGAAATTAGGTTTAATTTCGAGTCTAGAAAACCTGTTTCCTTAAAGCAGTTTAATATCGCATCATTTGTGTTTAGCGGTTTTCCAGCATAAAACGAGATACTAGTATAATCGATAAATCGAAAATACTCTCAGCAAACTTGAACTAAGCCCGAATATTATCACCGTAATAATTTGAAGTTTAAGATCGAAGGAAACGAGAAATAAAAAGAAGACTCTATTTTTCTGAACTTTTTAAAACTGGTGTCTAAACACTCTATTTATTATAAATAGAATTTTGAAAGGATTTTCTTTTTTTTTTTTGATGTGAAACAAGCTATTTTTAAGAAAAATTAAGGAATAGATTTGTACTACTTTCGATGCGGAACAAAACACACTTTTGACATTAAAAAGTCATATTTTGAAACATCGGTTCCCATTTATTTTTTACTTATTTTAAGCGTATAAATATATTAAAATCCCCTTTAAAAAAGAATATGTTTAAATAAATACACAATACTAATACATACTCCCTCTGTCCCTCCCAATTGTTATCATTTTTTGAAAAGTGTCGGCACGTATTTTAAGGTGAAGAGAAAATATAGTTTTTTAACTTTTTTAAAAAAAATTAATTTTCTAAATAAAAGTTTAAACATTCTATTTTTATTCAGAAAAAGAATTTTTTTTAAAAAAGTTATAGAACTATACTTTCTATTTATCTTAAAATGCGTGTCAGACACTCTCTCAGAAACGATAATAATTGAGTGAGAGGGACAGAGGGAGTAGTATTTTTTACTTATATATAGTCTCAAAATGATTCATAACCTAATTTAAAATAATAAATTTTTCCATCGGTACATACCTCACTCCATTGCATATCATAAAATGTGGCGAAGGCAAACAATTGTTGCAACTAAGCACTTTGTCACGAATACTTGGCCAGTTTTTTTTGTTAACTAATACTTGGCTAGCTTGTTATTAAGTCGTTTTTGCGTGCTTATTCAACGTAATTCATAAGATGCGCCAAAATATATGTTTGATTTTGATTATCTATCTATTTATACTATATTATAATAGACAAAACATTAAAAGTTCGGTAGTCGGCCGGTCGGTACTTGATGAAATTACTTAATTACCCTTATTTAATTATTGCAATTCTAATTATTGGGTCGATCAATTCTATTTATAATTGATATTGAAGTCAACTTCCTCTATTGCTTTACCAATTTCAATTCTATTTTATATCGAACTTGTTATGGATTGAAAACTAGGTCGTATTTATTGCTAGAGTTCATGAGTTTCGAGACTCGATTTAATTGCTCTTGTGTTTCGTGACTCAATCTGCCTTAACAAGATGCCTACGTACCTTGCTGTTTGCCAAGAATCAAGTCAAAAAACGTAGTTCTAGTTTGTGGGGTGAGACTCCTTATATAGGCATGGGACACCTTTGAATTAGGTTAGGGTTAGGAGACTTGGTGGACAAGTCTCAGAATCAGAGTGGACTCTGGAGTCCTATAATGTAGGAAATTGATTCCTTATCCTATGAAATTTCTTGTTGGCCAATCTTCGAGAAATTGTGTCCTTATTTGGACTTCATTTATCAGCTGATTTATCTCGTATTAATTGTTAGGAATATGTGTATTAGTTTGATGATAAGTTAAACAAAATACTTAAGTAGAAATCTAGTGTTTGTAGCCTCAACGGATAAGACCATTTTGGCTATCCGTTGAAGAAGTAGCTTTACTTAGAAATAAGTTTAGTATTGTAGCACATTTCATTATCTGTATTTAAGTTGTAATTCTTAGATGTTGTGGGAAATTATCAGTCATGTTGACTACTAGTGGATATGCAAATAGGAGGGCTAATTGTAAATATTTCATGCCTTGTAATTTTGTATAAGTGAAGTAGTATCAACTGATATTAAAAGCCTTCAACGGATGAGAAGCAAAGCTTCAACGGATGTCTCTAAAGCTTCAACGAATAACATCCATCAACGGTTGAGTGCTTCAACGGATAAAGCTTCAACTGCTAATGCATCAAAGGATAAAGCTTCAACGGATAAAGCATCAACGGATGAAAGCTTCAACGGATGCTTAGTTCAATAGCAGTTGATAGTGACAATTCATAAGCTGACAGAGGCACATGGGTTGACAGAGACAAACTGGAATGTGGCAGCCTCTAGGAGGAATCAAGAAAATGCAGCATTTCCATTCTGGTGCAAACAAGGAAGTATTCAAAGATTCATAGCCAAACCTAAATTGCATTGGATAGAGAAATGAAGAAGAAACATGTGAAGAATCTTTTAATTGTATTTTACAGTTTTGTCTTCACTTGTAAACTTGGTGTTATATAAACCAAGTAGCAGCTAGTAATTAGATGGTGAATTTTCCAGAGCTTTTTAGAAAAATCCAGAGAGAAAATCATCTAGTTTGTACTAGGACGCAGCTGTGATTTAATTCTTTGAATCACAGATTTTCTGAAATAACACATCTCTGGTGGAACAACAAATCCACCAGAAAAGTTTTTAAGTCTGTTGTGTTCTTTACATTTGTGTTTGAATATATATCTGTCTGCATTAGCTCAAAACAATTCACACAAACTTGTTCATCAAAACACATAGCCTAGAAACTGCTCAAAACTTGAAAAAGTTTTGAGATTTACATTCAACCCCCTTCTGTAAATCTCATTGTTAGTCCACTGGGAATAATAATTGGTATCAGAGCTAGCTCTTAACATACAAAGAGTTTAAAGATCTATTCTGCTAACATCATGAGTAAGAAGGATATTGGTGTAAACATTCCAATCCTGGAAAAAGATAACTATCATCACTGGAAAGTGAAGATGCATTTACATCTTCTCTCTCAAGATGAAAGCTACATCAACTGCATTGAAAATGGTCCTCACATCCCTCACAAGGTGGCCACAGCTGCTACTGCAACAGCTGCTGTTGGACAGTCTATTCCCAAGCCAAAAGCAGAATGGACTGTTGAAGATATTGAAGAGGTTTATAAGGACAAGAAAGCCATGAACATTCTGTTTAATGGCCTAGATCAAGATATGTTTGACAATGTCATTAACAGCCAAACTGCTAAGGAAATTTGGAATACTGTACAACTTATCTGTGAAGGTACTGAGCAAGTTAGAGAAAATAAAATGCAGCTTCTCATTCAACAGTATGAATATTTTTATTTTGAAGAAGGAGAATCATTGAATGATACCTTCAACAGATTTCAGAAACTGTTGAATGGATTGAAGCTGTATGACATAGTGTACCAAGTCAAGGACTCCAATTTAAAATTTCTAAGGTCTCTACCAAAGGAATGGAAGCCTATGACTGTTTCTCTAAGAAATTCTCAAGATTATAAGGACTTCACACTTGAAAGATTATATGGAATTTTGAAGACATATGAACTTGAGACGGAGCAAGATGAGCTGTTGGAAAAGTGAAAGAGAAAAGGAGGATCAGTTGCACTTGTAGCTGACAATGAGAAGATTGAAGCCATAAATGAGGAAAAGACAATGCCAAGTCTCAAAATTGGCACAAGCAAATAAGAATCAAGCAAGGGAAAGGAGCAAGTAGCTGAGGATGAAGACAATTCCAGTCAAGATGACTCTGATGATGTTGATGAACATCTGGCTTTTCTGTCCAGGATGTTTGCAAAGATGAAATTCAGGAAAAATACAAAATTCACTAAGCCAAACAAAAACATGATGGACAAATCTAAGTTCAAATGTTATAACTGTGGCATTAGTGGACACTTTGCAAATGAGTGCAGGAAGCCAACCTCTGATAAGAAAAAATTTGAGCAAGTTGATTACAAAAAGAAGTATTTTGATTTGCTCAAACAAAAGAAAAGAGCTTTTTTGACTCAAGATGATTGGGCAGCAGATGGAGTCAATGAAGATGATGATATGGAATATGTCAACCTAGCCCTGATGGCTAATTCTGATGAAAATGAAACTAGTTCATCAAGCAACCAGGTAATTACTACTGATCTCTCTCAACTTTCTAAGATTGAATGCAATGAAGCCATAAATGATATGTCCAATGAATTATATCATTTGCGTGTTTCCCTTAAATCACTAGCTAAAGAAAATACAAGAATCAAAGAGAATAATGTGTTTTTAAGTGATAGGAATGTTGTGTTAGAGGATCAGGTAATTGAGCTTGAGAAGATTAAAATTAAATGCTTGACTGTTGAGAGTGAACTAGAAGAAGCTGTTAAGAAAGTAGAAATTCTTTCTAAACAGTTAGAAAGTGAGCAAGAGGTAATCAAGGCCTGGAAAACATCTAGGGATGTTAGTGCTCAGATTGTCAAGGTTCAGGGAATTGAATCATTCTGTGAGAATGCCTGGAAGAAAAACAAAAAGGAGTTAAAATTAATTGATGGATTGTCAACGGATGTGGAATCAACGGATGATGAAAGTTATCCGTTGAAGGATGAAAAAGAGCATCCGTTGAAAGCTCATCAATTAAAATAGGCAAGTGATTCTAAAAAGAATAATCTCAATAAAAAGGATGGTTCAACTTTCAAGAACTTTGTCAAAGAAGGAGCTAGCACATCCAAAGATGCCAGTAAGGTGAATATAGGACACATGACTTTGGATCAGCTGAAAAATAGGCTTAAATTGGTTGAGGATAAAAAGGAAACTAAAAGAAAATATAATAGAAATGGGAAGGTAGGGATTAACAAACACAACAATTACATACCTGATAAGTATGCTCCTAGAAAAAGCTGTGTGCATTGTAAAAGTGTTAATCATCTATCTGATAACTGCAAATCTGTTAAGAATACTCCCATGCCTTTAACTCCCTCCATGCCTAACATGTCTATGTCAC
Source organism: Apium graveolens (assembly GCF_009905375.1). Lineage (NCBI taxonomy): Eukaryota > Viridiplantae > Streptophyta > Magnoliopsida > Apiales > Apiaceae > Apium > Apium graveolens. The sequence continues at coordinate 96,982 of NW_027419098.1, forward strand.
CTCTGCATGCTATGCCTGTTATGTCTCATCAGAATCCTCATGCACATTTTGCAAACATGCCATATGTTAATAATCCTTATTTTACTGCATTCAGTATGCCTCAGATGCCATACAACATGCCTATGTGGAATAATATGTTTGCACAATCCATGCCTTATCAAATTAAATCAAATGTGCAAAATGATTCTGTGACTAACCCTACACTTCAACCAACTACATCTGAGACCAAGGTTGACCCAAAGGTACCTAAGTCAAAAGATGCAGGAGGAATGCAGTCTAGGAAAAAGACTAACAAGGCTGGACCCAAGGAAACTTGGGTACCAAAATCAACTTGATTGATTTTGTTGTGTGCAGGGAAAAAGAAGGAATCTATGGTACTTAGACAGTGGTTGTTCAAGACACATGACAGGAGATTTCACCCTGCTCACACAGTTCAAGGAGAGAGCTGGCCCTAGCATAACCTTTGGAGATGACAACAAAGGGTTCACTATGGGATATGGCTTGATTTCAAAAGAAAATGTCATCATTGATGAAGTTGCATTAGTTGATGGTCTCAAACACAATCTATTGAGCATCAGTCAACTATGTGACAGAGGGACATTCCAATTCTGAAGCCTGTGTTGTCACAAGTAAGAAGGACAACAAAGTGGTTCTAACTAGAGTTAGAAAAGGGAATGTGTACTTAGCTGACTTTAACTCTACAGATTCAGAATCAATTACTTGTCTTCTCAGCAAAACAAGTCCAGATGAAAGTTGGCTATGGCACAAGAAGCTATCCCATTTGAATTTCAAGACAATGAATGATCTAGTCAAAAAGGACTTAGTTAGATGAATTCCTCTAGTGGAATTCACAAGGGATGGACTGTGTGATGCTTGTCAAAAAGGAAAGCAAAAGAAAGCATCATTCATTAAGAAGCTTAAATCTGCAATTGATGAACCATTACAACTGCTACACATGGATCTTTTGGACCAGTCAATGTATTGTCAATTTCAAGGAAAAGATATTGCCTAGTGATTGTAGATGATTTCTCAATGTTTTCATGGGTTTATTTCCTTGGATCAAAGGATGAAGCTAGTGAAATCATTATCAATCATATCAAGCAAGTCAACAATCATCCAGATTTCAAAGTAAGGAATATCAGGAGTGATAATGGAACTGAGTTCAAGAATACAACCATGAAGTTGTTCTGTGAATAAAATGGGATCATGCATGAGTTCTCAGCTCCAAGGACTCCACAACAAAATGGTGTGGTGGAAAGGAAGAACAGATCACTAATTGAAGCTGCAAGAACAATGCTTGAAGAGTCAAAACTCCCAACATACTTTTGGGCTGAGGCTGTTAACTGTGCATGTTACATTCAGAGTATTTCTCTAATTAATCAGGCAAAAGGCATGACTCCCTATCAATTGTTCAAGAGAAGAAAACCAACTTTAAACTTTCTGCATGTCTTTGGTTGCAAATGTTATATTCTAAGGAATCAACCTGATCACAAAGGGAAGTTTGATGCAAAGGCTGATGAAGGAATATTTGGTGGTTATTCTGCTGGAAAATCATATAGAGTCTACAATCTAAGAAACAACATTGTCATGAAATCTGTGCATGTTATTTTTGATGATAAGAAGATTGATGGACTAACAGATGAGGGACATCATGAATGACTCAAATTTGACAACATTGAGATATATTGTGATGATAGTGAAGATGAGAATGATGGAGAAGGCACCTCGAAAAGAATTCAAAATCTGCCTTTGGATAATGCACAGAATGCTGCATCCGTTGAAAGTCATAATTCAGCTTCCGTTGATAGAAGCAATGCAGCATCCGTTGAAAGACAAAGTGCATCATCCGTTGAAGTTCATAATGAAGCATCCGTTGATCACAGTCTGTCAACGGATAATCATTTCACTTCATCAGTTGATAGAACTCCCAATTCCTTTCAAAGGATCAGCAACTCAGGGGGAGTTTCAACCAATCAACATTCTATCTCACATCATGACAATACTGAGGCAACCTCATCTAGAGCTAATCTACCACCTCAAAGGAAATGGACCAAGAATCACCCTTTTGAACTAATCATTGGTGACGCTACATCTAAAGTGCAAACTAGAAGGGCTACTCAAGATGAATGTCTGTATAGTAGCTTTCTATCACAGGAGGAATCTAAGAGAGTGGAAGAAGCTTTATTGGATCCAGATTGGATTTTAGCAATGTAAGAGGAGCTAAACCAATTTGAAAGGAACAAAGTATGGAAGCTGGTACCAAAGCCAAAGAACAAGAGTTCTATTGACACAAAATGGGTATTCAGAAACAAGATGGATGAAAATGGCATTGTCATAAGGAATAAAGCCAGATTGGTTGCTAAAGGCTATTCTTAACAAGAGGGAATAGATTTTGATGAAACATTTGCTCCAGTTGCCAGACTTGAAGCCATCAGAATCTTTCTAGCCTATGCAGCCCATGCCAATTTCAAGGTCTATCAAATGGATGTCAAGAGTGCAATTCTGACTGGGTAATTTGAGGAAGAAGTTTATGTAAGCCAACCTCCAGGATTTGAAGATCCAAATTTTCCAGACTATGTGTATTATCTGTTGAAAGCACTCTATGGACTAAAGCAAGCACCTAGAGCCTGGTATGAGACTTTGTCAAAATTTCTTCTAGATAATCACTTCACAAGAGGTACTGTTGACAAAACTCTTTTCTTTAGAAATGTTAATGGCTCTACAATACTTGTTCAAATTTATGTAGATGATATTATATTTGGTTCTACAGATGATAAGCTTTGTAAAAAGTTTGCTAAGTTAATGCAAAGTAAATATGAAATGAGCATGATGGGAGAGCTAACTTATTTTCTTGGTTTACAAGTTAAACAAGTTAGTGGTGGAATTTTCATTAGTCAAACTAAATATATTTATGATCTTTTAAAGAAGTTTGACTTAATGGATTGTTCATCTGCAAAAACTCCCATGGCCACTGCCACCAAGCTTGAATTAAACAAGGCTGAAAAGTCTGTAGACATTTCAAGTTATAGAGGCATGGTTGGTTTACTTTTATATTTAACTACCAGTAGACCTGATATAATGTTTTCTACATGTCTCTGTGCTAGATTTCAAGCTGACCCTAAAGAGTCTCACTTGGTGGCTATTAAAAGGATTTTCAGATATCTCAAAGGGACTCCAAATCTAGGAATTTGGTAGCCTAGAGAGTCTGGTTTTGATCTAATTGGCTACTCAGATGCAGATTATGCAGGTTGCAAAATAGACAGGAAAAGCACAACTGGCACATGTCAATTTCTAGGGAATAAGCTTGTGTCATGGTTCAGCAAGAAGCAAAATTATGTTTCAACATCAACAACTGAAGCTGAGTACATTGCTGCTGGTAGTTGCTGTGCACAGATACTGTGGATGAGAAATCAACTATTTGACTATGGACTAACTGTTGACAAAATTCCTATATTCTGTGACAACACAAGTGCCATTGCCATTACTGAAAATCCAGTGTAGCACTCAAGAACCAAGCACATTGACATCAAGTACCACTTCATAAGGGAACATATGATGAAAGGTACAGTGGAACTTCATTTTGTTCCAAATGAAAAGCAGATTGCAGACATATTTACCAAGCCACTTGATGAATCAACATTCACAAGATTAGTAAGTGAGCTAGGTATGCTTAATTATTCATAAATTTATGTCCTCATTACAATCTGCTTTAAAGCCTGAAATGAATTTGTGGCAAGAACAAAGTTGGCTTTAAGTAAAGATTATTGTATCAATGGATATTCCCTATCCGTTGAAAGCCAAAATTGTTCTATCAACGGATGTTCATTATCCGTTGAAAGACAAATACATTTCTGGTAATTTTATCCTTCAACAGATAAAACAGTGTTAACCTTCAACGGTTAACTATTTACCTCATCCGTTGAAGTGTCACATCAGTTACTTTAAGTGAGTCACAGCCGTTGATTTGTTTACTTAACCGTTGATACATATATACACTGTTGTATGTATTTGTATTAAAGGCAGTTTTCAGAATTTCTACAGTTTTCTTTATTTTCAAACAGTTGTAATTTATTTAAAAGTATTATTTAATCATTTTATTTACGTTTTACTTCGAGAAAGTATAAAAGCCCATTGAATTCTTATTTTCACTTTACGCTTTCTTACAATTTTTACTCTATTTCTCTCCCAAAACTCTCAATCTTTTCTCTGCAATCTCTACTCACAACAATGGCACCAGTAGTCAAGATTATGTTACAGTCTGGCTTTGTTTATGAAAAAACAATTTCGTAGCCTTGGTGCAAAAGAATGAAGCCCACTCAGATTATCACAAAATGATGGACTTCATCAAGAACTGCAAACTAAGCTATACAATGCTGGAAGCCCCAACTATCTATTTTGAGGTAATTGAGGAGATTTGGACAACTGCAGAGTTCAACTCCACAGATATAACCATTGCTTTCTCTCTCAAAGGTAAGGATACTGTATTAACTGTGATGATATACAGTCTTGCTTTAAGCTACCCGAGAATAATGCCATGACACCACACACTGATAATGATGTATCTGCTATGTTAGATTCCATAGGCTATTCTTTTGATTCTTCTAGTTTAGGGAATAGAGTTAGGAAAGAATAGAGTTTTCTTGGAGATGCCTTTATCAAGGTTTTCTCTGGGAAGATTAGCAATTTTGATGCCATAACTTCATCTCTTGTTAATATGCTCTATATGCTAGTTTCTGATAAGTACTTTAATTTTAGCAACTATGTCATGCTAGAATTAGGTTCCAGGTTAGGTAACAAAGCTAATAGACCTCATAACATCTACTATGCTAGATTCTTTATGTTATTGGCTAACCATATTGCTGAAGGTTTGGTCATAACTAATGAGAGCAATAAACTCAAATGCTGGGCACAAGAGAAAAGGGTCCTTGCAGACCTTTTGAGAATTAACCTCAACAGCCAGGTGCCATTAGTCTATTTACCAATAATGAATGCACTTCAGGTAAGTGAGGTAAATACTTCTGCAACTCCTACATCTTCCACCCCCATTGTTTCTTAGCCTTCTAGTGTGGCAATGGAATCTGTGTCTTTGTCCCAACAGATTCCTACCAAAGCCTCCAAACCTAAAATTCCAAAACACAAGTCAAAGAAAACCACCTCTGTTGTTTCTCAAAAGACAACAGTTGTAACAACTACCATAAATCCTGAAGGGAGTGAACAGGGTGTGAGTGGTGAGGGGAGGGGTGAACATCAAGAAACCCCCCAGGATGAGGTGGGAGAGGTGAGTGGTACCCTAGCTAGCCAAGCCACAGTTTCTCAAAAGACCGTGGTGGTTCCAAAGGAGTCAAACACATCCCTAGTTGCATCCTCCCAAAAGGATGCAACTATTGAAAATAGTCCCCAACCAGGGACACAGAACAAAAGAGGGAGGGACACTGAAGCCACACATTCACCTATCAAAGCCTTTTCAAGAAGAAAGAAGGCTAAAACCCTAGTTTCCACACAGGGGGCACACACTGCACAGATACATCCCCTGTATCTTTGCCTTCTCAAATTCAGCTTGATGTGGCTCCAGCAAATGTGGAGTCACAGCCCCATTCTCTCATAATAGACACACAAAAATCACCAAATTCTCCATCACCATCTCTGGATGTGGATATGATATTCACATCAATTCCTGATTCTCCCTCTTTAAAACTCAGGGAGGAGCCCCACTCAAATCCTGGTGATCATCATCTGTTAGATGATTTGTTGGATCATCAGCCAATTCTTTCAGACTTAGTTGAAGAATCTGTGTCACCTCACTTAAAATCAATTCACACAGATTGAACAATTATGTCACTTTCAAAATCTACATCTTTTCCTTCTTCAACGGATATCTCTCATCCGTTGACAAGTGGTTGTTCTTCGACGGATAAGCTTAACAGCAGTTATCCGTTGATATCATTAGTTTCCACTTCAACGGATACTCCCTATCCGTTGATGGTCTCTACACATATAACTGAATCAATTCCAAGTGTAGAAGACATGGTTACTGTACAATCACTTCTAGGATTAAGGGAAAGGAGTGATAATTTGAGTGAGAGGCTGGGTTGCTCCTAGGCAAAAGGAGAGGTTGAGAGTCAAACTATGCATGCTATTTCTTTCAGCATGGCAAAATTAAGTGAGGGGAGTGCCACCTTAGTAGGTGAGGGTGAGGGTGTGAGGGTGTGTGTGAGCCGGGGGAGCCCCTGATGCAAGAATATAGAGAAAATGAGAGAAAAGCAGGTACAGAAGCTATAAGGGTGGATCCAGCTATTGCTAGTGAGTCAATGATTGTGGATGATGCTGAAAAGGGAAGACAATTTCAGCAACATTACAAAGCTGAAATTGATAACATTTTCTTGGATGCTGACACTTTTACTCATCCTGTTTCAGCCTATCAACTGTTGGCTGCTCAGGGCAATGTGGAGGCAGAGTAGACTTTGAACATAATGCACACTTCAGAATCTCTTCAAAGAGATAAAGCTGCTGTTAATAGGATGCCTTCTCAAGCTGGTGAGCCATCTGAAGAATTTGAAGTAAATTATAATGATGATGACTCTAATTCTTTGGATGGGAGCATGAACTTAGGGGGAGATGCAGACCCAAGTTCTGTTCCAGATTTACCTGAATGGGCATGGACAAAGAAATCTACATCAGGAAAGTTTGGTGTAGCTTTGGTCAAGCAAGTTATGGTTATTCAAAAGGCCCTTCAGGACACTACAGATGCTGGTACCAAGGCTATTCTTCAAGCTCATCTAGACTCTCTGCATCTCTTGCAGTTGCAGCATATCAGACAGAATTTGAGTGTGGATGAACTCAAAAAGGATATTGCTGATCTGAAATCTTACAATTCTGAGAAGTTGGACTCAGTCATGCCTTATGGTACAATGCAAGATTTGTTGCTGAGATTGAGGAGAGAATCTGATGCTGATAAGAGGCTGGCCAAGTTGGAAACAAGAGTTCAAGTCATTGAAGACTCTGTGGTCACCATTCTTCAAAATCAACAATCTCAGACAAATCTACTATTGCAGCTGGCAAAAGCATAAGGCTTGACCCCTATCCTTGATGATAACAAAAAGGGGGAGAATAAAGGGAAAGGGGAAGGAGAGCCATCAACAAAAGTTCAAATATCTAAAGTGCTAGTTCCTGCCATCACCACTTCTCCAACACTTCAAATCAAAGGAAAGCTTGATGGAATTGATCTAATTCAGATAGCAGCAGCTGAGATGAAAGTCAAAGAGCAAAGGAGGAAAACTGATGAAAGGATGCAACAAATTTTTGGTTCTACAACTTCAAAATCACAATCTGTGAAGCATAGCACAAAAGTGGAGGCAATCATTATGGAGCTCAAGCCAGTAAGGAGGAATAAGGTTGGAGAGACTTCTTCCAAGTATCTGAAACCTATGGTTCTCAAGCCCAACAACAGATCCAATAAGGACTCTACAAAGAACCCTTTAAGCCTTGCTCAGTTAAAAGAAGTGGACTTTCCTCTTCCAAAGCCTGATGAAGACAAGGTTTTGGGTAATAATATCATGAAGCACAAGGAGACCAAGGATGTGGTTGAAAGGATGAACATGGCTATTATCTTTAGAGAGGGAAAGAGTATCTGTGTGATACAAGGACATCCCAAATTCTCAATAGCCAAGAGGGAAGAAGCCAGAAGGTTAAAGGAAGAAGCTAAAAAGCTAAAGGCTGACAAAAGAGCACAAGCAAAGCTTGAAAAACAGCTAAAGTCAAGTCAAGCTGAAGAAAAGAAAGAAATTGAAGACAAGGGTGAAGATGTAGGTATGGGGGACATGCTTAGTGATGATGTGGAAGAAAGAAGTAAGGAAAGAAAGGAATGGCAGAAAGGGAACAGAAAGAAGGCCAATGCAAAAAGGAAGATGGTAGATGAAACTGAAGAAACCCAATCAAAATCCAAACCACTACCTTCTATTCCTGAACCCATTGTGCCTGACCCCTTCATAAACATCCATGGTGAAACAATCACTCCTAAGGAGGAACCAATTGATTGGGACACCATCAAATTGCCCACCTTCTTAACCACTTCTCCACCATCAAAGAAACAGAAAAAGAAAATCAAATCAACACCTCCTCTAACCTCAATCAAATTCACTCAGAAGCCTAAGCATAAGCCACAAGCCTCAAAGGATGATTATGTTCACATTTGTGACATAAAGGAATTTTCAGACATTGAACTCTATCTGGATGAGCTGGAGGAAGTAAGGGGAATAGATGCCTACAGACAGCTTCTAGAAAGACTAGTGTTCAAATATAAAAGAAGTGGGGAAAGGACTTGGCCTCTTTACAGAATTCTGAATGAAGGCTATTCTACCTTGGTTAGAGTCTACCCAGCCATAAAAAGGGATTCTGGCTTTACCAGGACTGCCAAAACTGAGATTCTCAACAAGATTGCCAGCATAAGGAAAACTTGGTGGGAGCCCAATGCCTTGCCTAGAACATTACTCATACCAGAGAGAGGAATTACAGTTCATAAATCACCTCGTTGGTTGATGGAGTTCAGAGACAATAAAGGAGTCAGAAGATTTTTCAGACTTGAAGATCAGCTCAAGATTGCCAGTAATGAAACTCTCAAGGATATGCAATCTAAGTTGGGAATCAATGAATAAGATGAAGCTGAATTCTACAGACAACTCCAACTCCAAATAGAGGAAAATGACAGGAGGCTAGGGAAGAAAACAAGGGATCAAAGGAAAAGAAATTAATCTACTCAGGCTAAAGGAGCACCCTTGGAAACAATGTAATTCTTCAATTCTATCTCAGTATACACACTTTTGCAGCACTTTTGAATTTCTACTTTATTTCAGTTCATATGTTTGTTAAGTGTTTTGTTATCATCAAGTTGAACCCAAATTTATGCCTACAGTTCTAGTAGACATAAATAGGGGGAGATTGTTAGGAATATGTGTACTAGTTTGATGATAAGTTAAACAAAACACTTAAGTAGAAATCTAGTGTTTGTAGCCTCAACGGATAAGACCATTTTGGCTATTCATTGAAGGAGTAGCTTTACTTAGAAATAAGTTTAGTATTGTAGCACATTTCATTCTCTGTATTTAAGTTGTAATTCTTAGATGTTGTGAGAAATTATCAGTCATGTTGACTACTAGTGGATATGCAAATAGGAGGGCTAATTGTAAATATTTCATGCCTTGTAGTTTTGTATACGTGAAGTAGTATCAACTGATATTAAAGGCCTTCAACGGATGAGAAGCGAAGCTTCAACGAATGTCTCTAAAGCTTCAACAGATAACATCCATCAACGGTTGATTGCTTCAACAGATAAAGCTTCAACTGCTAATGTATCAAAGGATAAAGCTTCAACGGATAAAGCTTCAACAGATAAAGCATCAACGGATGAAAGCTTCAACGGATGCTTAGTTCAATAGTAGTTGATAGTGACAATTCATAAGCTGACAGAGGCACATGGGTTGACAGAGACAAACTGGAATGTGGCAGCCTCTAGGAGGAATCAAGAAAATGTAGCATTTCCATTCTGGTGCAAACAAGGAAGTATTCAAAGATTCATAGCTAAACCTAAATTGCATTGGATAGAGAAATGAAGAAGAAACATGTGAAGAATTTTTTAATTGTATTTTACAGTTTTGTCTTCACTTGTAAACTTGGTGTTATATAAACCAAGTAGCAGCTAGTAATTAGATGGTGAATTTTCCAAAGCTGTTTAGAAAAATCCAGAGAGAAAATCATCTAGTTTGTACTAGGACGCAGCTGTGATTTAATTTTTTGAATCACAGATTTTCCGAAATAACACATCTCTGGTGGAACAACAAATCCACCAGAAAAGTTTTTAAGTCTGTTGTGTTCTTTACATTTGTATTTGAATATATATCTCTCTGCATTAGCTCAAAGCAATTTACACAAACTTGTTCATCAAAACACATAGCCTAGAAACTGCTCAAAACTTGAAAAAGTTTTGAGATTTACATTCAACCCCCCTTCTGTAAATCTCATTGTTAGTCCACTGGGAATAACATTAATTAATTACGAAATTAATTAATATCCAGGGTTTCGGGCCCTTTATAATGGGTTGTATTGTCAACCCAATTCGGGTATAATTAATGCGATATTAATTATGCAATCATGGTTTATTTTTCTCCATATCATTTGCCCCTAACTTCTCGGAAACCATAAAATATTTTGTGAAAGTTAAGTTTATTTAATCCCTTCCTCAGGGTATCATTTTCTGCGTAAAGTGTGGAGCGACCTGAAAGGAATATGTCCTAAGTCCAATCATGTATTAGGATTTAGGAATAACTTTTATGTAATCTGTTTTGATTTCATTGATATTAATAAAGACTTGTTTTGTTTTTATTACGGGCTTTATCTATTTAAGTGTTTAAATAAGATATACCATAGTTTAGAGTAAAGCTTTTTATGGATTATGATGAGATCATAATAGTGAGACCTAAAAAGATGATAACTCTAAACTTAAATAGTTCCTGGTCGTAGGATTACTAAATGGTAATTAATAATCCGCAGAGATCGGTACATACTATGCTTGCTTCATTATGAAGGATGTCTGTTCTCATAGACATTTATGTGGTGACACTATAGCTAGTATGTAGGTGCTTATTATGGAATAAGTTCACTGAACATGACTCGCACAGCTGAACAACTGATGGAGTTCACTCACGTGTTAACAGTTGTTCACATAGTGATAGTTGTACAAGTATCCTTAGACTTGAGGTCATCATAGTCATCTTGTGTACACTGAACTATGCTTTGGTTTAGTTCTTAGTCTCCAGGGATAATTATTAGGGCTCTTCTGGGTATAGGAATTTGTACACGAAGATAGTGTATGATCAATAAAGGATCTACCCCTTCCACTGAAGGAAGCGAATGTTCAAGGCTGATCCACTTATGCTAGTCAGGAATCTCTGGCCAGAGTGAATGAAATTAGAAAGGAGTTTCTAATTTGCATAGAACTACGCATAGTAAATGGTAAGCAAGTGATTAAATTAGATAGGCTTGACACGAGATCCATGCCTTGTATTTAATCGGGACATTGTAGGGTAGAAGGAGTTTATTGTACGATAACTATTCACTGAATAGATTCTTGATATTCTAAGCAGTGAATTCATATTATCCGGATAGTCGCGATATGCTGAGAAGTATCCCTCACGATGTAGAATAAATGTGATTAATTAATTAATCATATTTAATAAATTAGAGAATTTATATAAATAATGATAAAATAGTTTTATTATTATTTATTTCTACTACCGGCTTAATATTGAACCTACAGGGTCACACCATAAAAAGAGAATGATTTAATGGTGGAGGAATTAATTAATAATGGCTAAATAATTATTTATTTGTGAAATAAATAATTAATTGGCAAATTTAATAATTGATTAAATGAGATTTAATTGATTATAAATTAATTAAGAAAAGTTCTTAATATTATTAATTAAAGGATTTAATTTTTGGAAATTAAATCAAGAGAGAGAATTATTTCTAAAGTGTTTAGAAAAAGGATTAATGATTTAAAAGGTGTTTTAATTATTAATGAGAATAATAAATGGGATAATAATAATATTATTTATGGGAAAATTTCAGCTGAAAATTTTGCCTATAAATACACTATTATAGACCCTATTTTATTCCAACCCACATCAAACCCGAA